>NC_041400.2:37900198-38200198 GCF_900747795.2 Erpetoichthys calabaricus | reverse complement strand
AAAAAGAAAGAAAGAAAGCTAATTTACCCTGCATAGATTAAAATACTGTGTAATTAAATGTCTTCTTTAATAGTAACAAATACCTTGTTTCATCACTTTATCCCAACCTGCCAAAAATGAAGGAAGGTGACACCACTAAACTTTACTAGCAGACCTCAAATAAAAACAAATACTGTATATATTGTGTTATTTTTTTTTTCTTTAGTCTTTCATGATCCATTTAACTTAAGTAACCCATTTTACTAATATCTGCTTAATTATGTACAGGTAAGCAAGGCATCTCTTTTTTAAAAAAAACTATTTTTAGTAAACGTTTTTGCAAATACTACAATCTGAACAGGGCCCACATTTATCAAGTGTCTCAGAATTACGTCTAGTAATTGCACTAAAAGTCACACGTAGGACGAGAATTTATCCTACCTAAGAGTAACACTTAAGAAGTATTTATGAAGCATCCTAGTCCTGGCCTCCTGCAGGAGTAGTAAGCCACATTTGAGAGTAGATGACATGACATTACAACATCCTGAGCCGCAGATTGGAGGGCACAATGACATTTTACACTGAGGCTTCACCACAAAGATAATAATAATGATAATAGTAAACAGTGAAGAATAAGAAAGAAAACCTAATAAGGTGGAATATCTGTGCTAAGCTGCGCATAACTTTGCAACGTTATGAATAATGTTGCGAGTAAGATGATTTAAAAACAAATGTTATGCTTGCTCGGATATGCTCCAGCTTCCCTGCAACCCTGCTTAGGTTTACAAAATGAAAGGATGGATGGATGGATGAAGGCTGTTCCTGCGCTGTTTCTGAAGTCATGTTTACTATTCCAGTGTCCCTAGCATCTTCCACTGTGCCGTGCCTTGGCCCTATCCGTGATCTCCCCATCTGTGAAGCTCTATTTGTCTAATGCCTGCTTTCTTGAACCTTCCTTGGGTTAATGGAATACAAAGTTCAGTGTACCTGTGTAATACGCCACTTCAAATCACTCATTCAACTCAGTTTATCTTCATGGTAATTTGCTGACTATACAATACAGTTTGCACCCATAACTGCTTTTATGTTGATTCTGTGATATGGCTTGTTTTTCACATATGTGTGCTCATCCAGTCTTGGGAGAATAATCTTTATGAGTGTGCATATTTCCATGAATGAAGCCTGCTTTAACAGTACCTGACGTGAAGTTGTAGGGAAATGTATAAGCCTACATATTACCTCACGTGTTGTAAGAATGTTTAGTGTAAAATTTGATAAATGTTTGGATTTCACATGCACAAATCATCTCTGTTAACAACCTGCATTTTGCATGTAACACTACCAAAACTTTCATTTTGGCTGAAAACTCGGTTTCTCCACATAGATGGAGCGATCGCATAACATGCATTAACATACATCATATATTATTCCATTTCTGTCAAATCAATATCTTTTTAAGAGCTCATTGTTACCCAGTGTTTCCAAAGCATTTGGCCTTACTTGAGATGTGCATGCCAATCTCTGCCTGAACACCATCTTCTGGCAGCGCTTAGCAAGTTAGGACAGCTCACGAGTTCTCCTAAATCCCTGTGAAGTTAGGAGTAGTTTCTTAACTTAAGAAAACAGATAAAATGTGACCAAAATTGCATCACTCTGATATTTTTGAGCCAGTTAATACTAATAATAATAATAATACATTTTATTTATATAGCTAGGACTGTTTTCCTACTCTGATACACTTGATGAATACGAGCACAGGCTTCTAGTGTCAATCCTATTTACTGTCATCAAGAAACTTTTAGGGTTCTACTGCCTGCAGTGGAGCACCAAAAATGCTCAAAACACTCCACCAATACAAAACGGAAATGAACAACACCTCAGATATTACAAGAACTCTCATCTCTGAAGCTACACAAACTCTTCTGTCTTTTCTGGCAGAACATCGCCTTCTTTACTAAACAAAAAACTTCATTATAACAAAAGAAACTTGTCATTTCTTAACATTATATATCTGAAATAAAGATATAGTACAGCAGCATGTAGAAATAGTCGGTGGAGTTACATACTGCCAATGGAGGAGCTGCACTTAATCTCCAGACATTAATTAAAGATGAACAGTGCAAAATATTAAAGCTTGCCATTATAGTAGAACAGTAATTCAAAATTATTTTTTCTGCAGCATATGAAACCTCAGTGTTCTTTTGTTTAAATGGAGTTGGGGAGGTGATGAAGGAATATATTTAAAAATAGACACTTGGATATTTTTGTCTCTGCTCCTTAAATTACATGCATGGAGGGAAAATAAGTGCTTCAAAAAGGATTAAAATAAGAAACATTCAGTGTGTGTACGTGTGTGTCCCTAAATACTCAGAGACTAAGTCAGAGAGAACTTTACTCCTTGTTGTTCTGTACAAAGAAAATCTGAGTTTCAGAGACTATGGCAGAAGATAGTCTTAACATTTCCCCATGGAACAACTCCTGCAGTCAAAAATAGTGCTGAAATTTTAAACATGTTCAGATTATAGGAGCTTTCCAAGTGCTCTGTATATACCGCAGTCTAATTTGATGGCTGTTTGCAGGGTTTCAGTACTGTTTCTCAGTGTTGACAACAGACACGCTGTACTTGGGTGATGTACGGCACCACGATACACGTACAGTTTTATGAATGTCTTACTATTTGGGTGTACACAGAGAGGGGTTTTTTTTTTGGAAAATTAATTGCAAGATAATGCCTGGAAAAAATACTGAATAGGTTTTTATGTCTTCATTAATTAGTGTTTTTTTCTGCTTGCATAATCTGCCACAGTGAGTTAATACGATTAAAAGAGGATTAACAGATTGCATTGTATTAAAGGTGGTTTTGGCAGTTCTACTAAATTTATTTTTAGATTTTTATTTTTTTTTTTTGTGGCTGACAGCAAGGTTTTATGCTGAGATGTTAAAGTTACATTTCCAGGGTAAATAAAGAGTAAATACACTGAATTGCAGTTTCTTACAAAATTATTTGGAGTTGATTTAATTATTTTATCAAATGATGTCATACAAGTCACAGAGCAATAATTATTTCATTATTGTACTGAAAGTCTGTCATTCATTTCTTTTATTTAAAGCATGTTTTCTCACCAAAAGATCATTTTAATTAATATTATTATAGTTAAGGTGTGCTCCCCATGCCAGTGACAGCTGCAGTGTCAAGAACAATCAACTGTATTCATTTCAATATTTGTAATATGCTAGTGGTATATCTTTTAGTATGTCAGTAGCAGTGGGACTGGATTTAAACACCTTGTAGTGTCATGTCATGTTCAATCCACAATTTGTTCAGATTTCTGCCTGTATTCACACATTTTATTAATTGTAAAATTGAGATTTTCCAGCATAACCACAGAGAAAAATGTGTCATTTTAATATTTTGCCTTTTTATTTTATAAAATATATGATATACAGCTAAAAATATTTTTTAATATAGGATGAGAGAAAAAAGCATCTGAGGGAAATTAAAAATATTCAGTTGTCTCTAAATCAAGAGAAAAATTTAATCAGTCTAGTTGGCACCCTTGCAGTTGTACTGACTATAAAGAAAAGAAAAAAGAAAAAGCTTGGTTCTGCAGAAGGAGTATTGATTGCTGCCGGGTCTGTCATGTAATTGTCTGTGCCGTCCATCTGTTCAAGCAGCTTTTGTGTATTGGTTTCTGCAGTTATTGCTCTTTAAAATAGGAAGATAGTAGATGACTTCAGAGAATGGGATAAATAGACCATCAGCACTTCTAGAAAAGCTATTCTATAGCTGTTTTATGTGATTAAAATCCTTAACCTTTGCCATCTCTTACTTCGATTGATTTGTTATTGAAGACTGCAGCACCAGTGATTTAATATAACATACTTAAACCCAATTAATTCAGTTCAGGAGGGGGGTAGCAGGGCCTATCCAACAGCACTTGGCACAAGGCAGGAAGCAGTCTTATATACAGCATGATCATCCATGGCAGGGCCCACTCACGCACAGTCACACTGACACGGGCCAAATTGAGTATTGCCAGTTAACCTAACATGCAGTTCATTTACATGTACACTCAAAACTGGGATATGGTGAGGAATCCAGCTAAAGCAGAAACCTGGTTTCTTTAAAACCCCTGTTTATGTTTGCAAAATGACTTATGGAGTCGTTCTTTGGCAAAACACTCTGATTTCATAAAAATGTGCTAAAAATAAAGAAGATATTAAACATCATCAACAGCCATGTGAAACCAAAGACAAGCCTATTTCTCCTGAGATTGTGCTGCTGAGCTTAGCACTGTATGTTCAGCTCATCAACATAAATTCAGCAATTTCTGAAATACTGAAACAGATTATTTCAACCAGGAGAAGGACTAATGTGATTGCCTGAACTTTTGCCTCAGGAAATTCATGTTTGTGGACACGTCAGCTGTTTTCTACCTATTGCTGCTGGATATAGATGAAGATGGTGCCGACTGGTGTGGCTGGTCGTCTGCTCGTCTCTCTAGTCTATGTTTTAACTTTGTTTTTATGTTTTAGTTTATCCCAACGGCCACTGTCCTATGAGTCTTTACTAAGCATATTTTCTGGCTTGCTTTCCTCTCAATTTTCATCTCCTGGTTGGATTTTTTGTGAACCTCCACCTTTGTTTTATTCATCTCTTGACTTCTTCACCTGGACGCCGGTGTTCACCTGTATCAGTGAGTTGAATGCCCCTCGGAGACGCAAACGCACCCGCCGTCATGCGAAAAGAGCAGAGTCCCAGAGCTTTGATTCCCGATGCCTGCGAGTCGTCTATGACCCATATTCTCCTGCTCAGGACTCCATCACAGGTTCATGGGCGCTGGACACCAGATTTAATTTCTCCATTTCAAGACAGCATCACTTTTCCTCAGCCTGCAATCGAGTAGTAAACACTGCTAATCTTCGCATGCTCACCTGTGCTCATCCTGCAACAAGCTCTTCTACCTCTATCAAGGCTGCTCTCTTGAACGTGAGATCAGTGTCTAATAAAACTTTTATTCTGCAAGACTTTATTACCTCAAATAATCTGGATTTCTTCTTCATCACTGGGACTTGGATTTCAAATGGTGACTCTTCTTGTTTTACTGACATGACTCCACCAGGATATTCATTTTTAAACTCTCCTCGCCTGACTCCTCGGGGGGGGGGGATTGACACTATTTTTAAAAGTATGTTCTTGTGTCTGAGCCTTACAAGGGGTCCGTTTAGCAGCTTTGAACTTCAACTTTTCGAAGTGTGCAGCTCCCCTTCTCTGCTGTTTGCCGTGGTTTATAGATCTCCTGTAATTAGTGATACTTTCATCTCTGAATTCTCCAAGGCTGATATCACCCTCTCTCATGATAAAAGTTTTTATTGTTGGTGATTTCAACATTCACGTTTATTGTCAATCGAAACCTTTAGTCAGTGACTTTTTATCACTTTTGAACTCAATTTGATTTTATACAGCATATTAATACGCCAACCCACTCTCTCGGTCACACCCTCAATCTCATTCTTACTCGTGACATTTCAATGAATAATATTGATTTATGTGATGTTTCTTTTACTGATCATTTTTCTATAATGATGGATCTGAATATTACTGTTGAAGTCCCGACTAATAGCTGTCCCCCACACTGCTCGCACTTTTTAAATTCTTCTATTATATCTGATTTTCTCTAGTCTTTATGTGCATGACCAAAATAATGGTATCGATGATTCTGTCGTAAAACTTAATTCTTCCTGTAAAATGATTTTAGACTCAATTGCTCCGCCCAAGATACGCAGTAATAAGGGTAGACCTGCTCCCTGGCTAAATGAAAATACACAATCACTGCGCCGCACCTGTCGAACTGCTGAACGGCGTTGGAAAAAAGATGGACTGGTTGTCTCTAAACAGATTTTTAGAACTTGTCTTTTCAATTTCCAGGCTGAAGTTAAGATAACGAAACAA
Source organism: Erpetoichthys calabaricus (assembly GCF_900747795.2). NCBI lineage: Eukaryota > Metazoa > Chordata > Cladistia > Polypteriformes > Polypteridae > Erpetoichthys > Erpetoichthys calabaricus. The sequence continues at coordinate 38,194,266 of NC_041400.2, read as the reverse complement.
AACTTCTTTGCCGATTTAGTATCCCGTCACTCAAACAATCCTAGGGTCTCATTTAATTCAATTAATGCGGCCATTCACCCCCACTCTGCGATAGGATCGAATAGCATTGTTCATTCATGTGACCAGTTTCTATCATTCTTTGTCAGCAAAATCGATACTATCCGCCGTGGCATTGTTCAAACGGGCTGTGAACTTTACACTGTTAATCATGACATTGTCTTAGAATCCTTTGATCTAGTCTCACTTTCACAGCTAAAAAGAACTATTGACACCCTTAAACCAGCCCCCAGTCCTCTGGATATTATACCACCACGTCTCTTAGTGGAAGCCTTTGATGTGTTGGGCCCACCCTTATTAGATAGATAGATAGATAGATAGATAGATAGATAGATAGATAGATAGATAGATAGATAGATAGATAGATAGATAGATAGATACTTTATTAATCCCAATGGGAAATTCACATTCTTCAGCAGCAGCATACTGATACAATAAATAATATTAAATTAAAGAATGATAATAATGCAGGTGAAAAACAGACAATAACTATGTATAATGTTAAATGTTAACGTTTACCCCCCCGGGTGGAATTATAGAGTCGCATAGTTTGGGGGAGGAACGATCTCCTCAATCTGTCAGTGGAGCAGGACAGTGACAGCAGTCTGTTGCTGAAGCTGCTCTTCTGTCTGGAGATGATACTATTAAGTGGATGCAGTGGATTCTCCATAATTGATAGGAGCCTGCTGAGCGCCCTTCGCTCTGCCACAGATGTTAAACTGTCCAGCTCCATGCCAACAATAGAGCTTGCCTTCCTCACCAGTTTGTCCAGGCGTGAGGCGTCTTTCCTCTTAATGCTGCCTCCCCAGCACACCACTGCGTAGAAGAGGGCGCTCGCCACAACTGTCTGATAGAACATCTGCAGCATCTTATTGCAGATGTTGAAGGACGCCAGCCTTCTAAGGTAGTATAACCGGCTCTGTCCTTTCTTGCACAGCGCATCAGTATTGGCAGTCCAGTCTAATTTATCATCCAGCTGCACTCCCAGGTATTTATAGGTCTGCACCATCTGCACACAGTCACCTTTGATGATCACTGGGTCTATGAGGGGTCTGGGCCTCCTAAAATCCACCACCAGCTCCTTGGTTTTGCTGGTGTTCAGGTGTAGGTGGTTTGAGTCGCACCATTTAACAAAGTCATTGATTAGGTCCCTATACTCCTCCTCCAGCCCATTCCTGATGCAGCCCACGATAGCAGTGTCATCCCCGCTTCGAGCTGCAGCCAGTGATGATCTTCATCCCATCCCACACTTCCTTCATGCTGTTATTCTGCAACTTCTGCTCCAGCTTTCTCCTGTACTGCTCCTTCGCCACCCTGAGCTGGACTCGGAGTTCCTTCTGCACGCGCTTGAGCCATCATCAATGATTCTATTAGTTCGGGAGTTGTGCCGTCATTTTTTAAACATGCTGCAGTCCATCCCCGTCTAAAAAAGGCAGAATTAGATCCTGGAGTTTTAGCCAATTTTCATCCAATTTCCCAACTGCCATTTCTGGCTAAAATTCTAGAAAGAATTATATATAATCAATTGGTTGATCACCTTAACTCCAAAAATTTATTTGAGATCTACCAATCTGGCTTTAGGCGTTATCATAGTGTTGAAACGGCACTCCTGAAAGTGGTCAACGACATCTCTCTTATTACTGACTCAGGTGATACGGCAGTCCTTCTCCTCCTTGACCTGTCCGCTGCCTTTGACAATATTGACCATGAGATATTGCTGTTGCGGCTTGAACATCTTGTTGGGCTTAAAGGGGCTGCTGTTAACTGGTTCAGGTCATATTTAACTGGTAGACACTTTTCACTTTTAATTCCTCTTCTTCATTTACTGCTCCTCTTAAATATGGTGTTCCTCAGGGATCCATTTTGGGTCCTATTTTATTCTCCATGTACCTTTACCCTATTGGAGCGATTTTTAGGAAATTTAACATTTCTTTTCACTGCTATGCTGATGATACTCAGGTTTATATTCCTGTCTGCAACTCTACAACAAATCAACTCCACAACTGTCTGTCTGAACAAAGATCCTGGATGGCTAATAATTTTCTTGATCTAAATCAAAATAAAACGGAGGTGCTTATAGTGGGTCCATCAGCTAAAGCCCAAATTGGTCTTGGACTTCTCGGCTCTTTCTCTGTCTTTTCCAAACCTCAAGTCCGCAATCTTGGTGTTACCTTTGATAGTAACCTCTCTTTTGAGAAACAAGTAAATTCTGTAGTCAAGAGTTGCTTTTTCCAACTTCGTCTATTAGGTAAGATAAAGCCTTTTTTATCTTCTAGGGATCTTGAGATAGCTACTCATGCATTTATTTTTTCTCTCCTCGATTACTGCAACTCGCTGTATTCTGGGATTAACACATCCCTGATACACAGGTTACAGTTGGTCCAAAATTCTGCCGCTTGCTTTCTGGTTGGGGCAAGAAAGCATGACTCTGTTTCTCCTATTTTAGCTTCTTTACACTAGCTGCCTTTCAGTTTTCGAATTGATTTTAAAATCTTGTTGCTAGTTTTTAAATCTTTACGTGGGCTTGCTCCTGCCTAGTTATCTGAACTGTGTGTTTTACATCAGTCATCTAGAGTGCTTAGATCTTCTGGTCAGCTGCCTCTGGTTGTCCCTCGTACCAAGTGTAAAACTAAGGGGGGCAGGGCTTTTGCAGCTGCTGCGCCTCGCCTGTGGAACTCTTTACCTCATCATATAAAGGAGTCATCTACAATTGAACTGTTCAAAACAAGACTAAAGACTCCTTTCTATTCACTTGCATTCCATGACCTTCAGTAATACTGATGGTTTCCTCTATGTGATTATATAACATTACTTCTATTTTTTATGTATATAACATTACTTCTATTTATTATGTATTTTATTTTATGTTCATATATTTTATTTCTATTTATGTTTTATGTTATTTTGTTTTGTTTTTCTTTTATTCTATTATTGTAAAGCACTTTGGCCACAGCATTACTATGTTGTTTTAAATGTGCTATATAAGTAAATTGACAATGACATTGTATGTGTGAAGCAAAGAAATGTGCGAGCTAACAGAGTTCAATGAACAAACACTGATTACGAAACCCTTAACTGCCACTCGGTTAAGGGTACATGGCCAAATATCCAGGTTTCTTGCATGCTAACCCGGTTTCTCTAAACAGAATGATGGTTTACGTGGCATTATTGAAACTGGGTTTCTGTGAATAACTGGGCTATTCAACCATATGTAAACACACTCATGAACATGTGACAGGAAGACCACAGTATCTGGAGGAAATTGGATAGCTGACCGGGTTATAAACCTGTGGCACTGGATCTGTGATTCACTGACCACTATCTTACCATGTCACCACTTGCAAATAAGTCAGTATTAATTTTGTTACTGTTGAATGCTACATGTAAATTTTTACATTTTGGAATTGCTGGAAATTATTTTTCTTTAGGTATAGCCAATTATTTTTTTTCTTCCATTTGTTATCCTAACTGCACATTCATTCCACACTCTGTACTCTATAATTCTAATATAAATGTTTAAAATGCTGAAATGTACCATTGTACCTGATTTTTCTGAAGGTTTCAAGGACCCCTTAATATCAGGAAACTTTGGAAATTAATAAAATTGGTCAAATATTGTGTACCATATTAAAAGTGTTAATTGAATTAAGAGGATTTAGACAGGTATCCTGGGTACTCCAGCTTTCATCCCACGTTTTAGACATTAATAACATGATAGTGCAGTGTTCTACCTCTGTCGCACAAATCTAGGGAATTGGGACTGGATTGGTCCCTTGTTTGGTTACTTCTCCAAGTGTGTGAGCTTTGTCTTTGTATTTAAGTTGCCTCAAATGTCCAGAGTCAAGTTGTATAGATTCATAAGTGCCTCTGAATAGCACAGGTATCTGAAAGTGACTTTGTGAGAATATGCCCTGTGATGGTCTGCCACTTATAGCTGGTTCCTGACCTGTGCCCAAATAATGGTAGGCAGGGCTCAGTTTTCAGCAATCCTTAAACTGCAAAAAAGCAAAATTAGTGATTTTAATTACATTAAAGTTACAAAGATATTACAGTGGAACCTCGGTTTACAAGCATAATTCGTTCCGTAAATGTGCTCGCAGTCCAAAGCACTTGTATATCAAAGTGAATTTCCCCATAAGAAATAATGGAAACTCAGATGATTTGTTCCACAATCCAAAATTATTCATATAAAAAGGATGAATACAAAATATAAAGTAAAAATACATAAAACAAATTAACCTGCACTTTACTTTTGAAAAGAATCATGGCTGGTGTGAGTGAGTTTCTAAACTCTTGTGGGATTCCACCCATTGGGATGACACGCGGAAGAGCATTCCAAAGCAGTCGCAGTCTCCCAGCGCTGTAGCAGTTCACCGAAAAAGCGAATCCGAAAAGATCGTGGACATGCTATAAGCGCCTGCCATCAATGGGTGATACAAGGAACAAAGAACATTATAAATGCGCAGGGCACAGTACTATTTGGCCACGACCCTGCCTGACTGCTGTGTCTGTGTATAGGAGAGTGGCAGATCCCACTACAATAAAATAACCACGCTGTTGCTGTTTCAAGCTGAATAAAGCTGGTGGTGCAAGACGGGGACTCGCACGTCACAGCACGTACGCACACACACACAGTCACAATGCTGTAATAAACAGTTTACGCTCGTACGGATGTTGACTATATGACTGAGGCACGGCGACTGAGACGGAGAATAGGAGACGATTGCCCACAATCCCGCAGCGAGAGAGAGAAGAACCATCGCTCAGTTGTGATCACATGATTCTCAGCAGACAAAGCGTATACATACTACTTGTATTGCAAGACGTCGCTTGTTTATCAAGTCAAAATTTATTAAAAATTTTAGCTCGTCTTTCAGAACACTCATAAACCAAGTTACTCGCAAACCGAGGTTCCACTGTATAAGAAATATATCAGTTATATGTCAATTATTAATTCATTTATTATATTTTCCAAACCAGCTTTTTCCTATACACAATTCTAGGAGACTGAAAACTATCCAAACTGCCAGGCTTTCACCGTGCACTCTTGTGCTCAAACACATTCACTCACAGTGGGTCAGTTTAGAGTCACAAAGCAACTTGAGCTACGCCAGAGAATATTTTCAGATAGAATTCATACAAATAACAGTTAATTCTACACCCAGGCCATATGTACAGTACAAATTGTTTCTTAAAGGTTTTGCAGGCGTTTGTCTGCACCACATGTTTAATTCACATTGGATATTCACAATGTGCAGATTTCTTTAAAAAATAATTCTCTTTTCATATGAACTAGTGAAGCCATTTTTATGTTTTCAGTTACTAAAAATAATATGTATTCATTAAATATTCATTAAATTTGCTTTCAGGTGTTAACGAATATTTCTTGATGACCTTAAAACAATGGTTCTGCCACTAGAGCTCAATATATAACAAATTGAGCCTATAATGTTTTTTTATCTTATTTTCAGTTCTAAACCAAACATTATGTTCAATAATTTGAATGGATTTTTCAAATTAAATTGTCCCATTTTGCACTAGGGATTTTTAACTTTCAAATCGAATTCTTTGGTGCAAAGCATTAAATTTTAAGTAGAGGTATTGCAATGCCAGATGCCTGCTGCTCAGTCTCTTCAAAATGAACTCAATGAAGTTGTGCAGAACTTAATATCCCCCTTATTAAAAATTTACGTTTACTGGCAGTTCCAATAGCATGGGATTTGCCGTTACACTGCCAGTTTATTAAAATAAAGTATGCATTCATAAAATATCGTCAATGCCTTCAGCATATTTGCTATAAAGGTGAGTGGAGACTTTACTTAGTAAAGTATCATGTATAGAAAAAGAAGTATAAGGTGGCCATATCATTTTTTCTTAAGTGACCTTGCAGAATTAAAAATTTACGACTTGCGCAAGAGAAATCTCTCTTGAATCGTGCAGCATGTATTTCTGACGTTTGATGGATTTAGGGTGTGAACTTTTCTAAATTCTAGACTCTTTTATAAACTTAGTTCATTTATTTTTACTAAAATAGTTGTTGCCTCTTTTAGGGAAAGGGTTAGGTTAGGTTTCTTTATTTAGTCATGTTTACACAGGAAAACATGAAATTTGCCTTCTCAGTTGCATCTAATAACAGGTAACAGACAGAATGAAATAAAACAGACAAATAGAAATAAGAAAGGTTAAGGTAAGGCAGTTAGATAATACATATTTATACCAAAAAAAAAAAAGGTAACAGGATATATATCAAAACCTTAAACATTATCTCCGATATTTCTTATTGAAAAGTTGTATGGCACTAGGAAGAAAGGAGTTTCTGGAGCGATTTGTGTGGGTTTTCAAAGCTACTATCCTTCCTGATTTACTGAAGTTTAGTTCTACATGTAATGGGTGTCTGTCATCAGTTGAGATGATTTCCAGTTTCTTTAGCATTGCCCTCTGACACACACTAGTCAAATCATCTACATCAGCCCCAATAACTTTAGCTGCATACTTCGGGTAGCCGGTAAACTGTCCTTTCAGGTTTCCTTAGGGCTCCAGAGTGCAAGGGTACCAACAAGGTGATAGAGTGTGTGTTAGCCTGGCATCCTGACAGCCAGAAGACGAACCCTACAGAACGGGACCCTGGGATTCCAAAGGTGGGAGGATTGCTGCAGTGATGACTCACTAACTGGATAAAGAAGCAAGGGCCATGTGAAAGAAAAGTGAGAAGGTTAACCACTGAATGAGGTATGTGAGAGGAGTTCTATATATCATTGACTCCTTTACCACCTCCTGTTATTCCAGATAGCCATGTCATAGTCAACATCAAGTGTGTAAAAGCATCATGCTAAAAATGGTCACACCACCACATTAAAAAAAAATCTCAACAGATCACTTTCTTACTGCCATTGATCACTTTTACCTTACAGAAGATAAATGAAGACCACTTCTAATGTGCTTTTGTACTTTTAGTAACACTATTATCTGTTTTTGGTTTGGTGGCCTTAGTCCACCTTAATAAAAGGATATGTGTCTGTGTGTCTGTCTAGTTGATATGTCTCTGTCCTTCTACCAAATGGCATATAGCAGAGACATATACTTTGCATTTTTATTTCCAACAGAGAGTGCATCACAAACATTTGTAGTTACGCCTTTTATTACAACAAATGTGTCTAATGCGCCATCTGTTGCAGTGATAAATGCAAAGTATTTTATTACTGCATGCATTACAAAATACATTCCAATAGATGGTGTACTGCAAACGCTAATGCCGAGTTCTTTGTTGATTACTTAGATTTCAACCTGTCTTAGATGGGTAGCACATAGTGTATGGAATTTAGTAGTACTAAAATGAAAGAAGGCCTCTTTTAAATGTATTAAAAAATTTAAACTTGAAAACCATAATTATGTACTGAATTTATGCAGAATGTTTTATACACCACTGCTTAATTTTGCATCCTGTGTGAAGATTAGAAAAAGTGCACATTCTCTTATTATTTATTTGTTCATCTCATAATCTGTGTAATCCTAAGGATGTCACTATAATAGTAGTTAAATAAATTATGAAATATTTGTCTGTCCATTGATCTTCAGACTTCAGTTCACAGTCACAGTGTCCAGAGCCTAATCTGGCTACATTGGTTACTAGACAGGCACTCACAGATCCTGAGCAGGGCTATACTTAGCAAACGTTTTGTGCAGTCTACCATCCCCTGAGTTCATGGACAGGCATTTCAAAAAAGATCTGAGAAACTCTTACTTGTCAGAATTGGACTGGCTATCATGTTAGGAGCCACACAGCCATGATGGCCCAGTCTAAAAGGTAATGGCAATTGTCACTATGCCACACTTGTGTGCTTCACAGGGAAGTTCACTGTCTGCTAGCTGTATTATTAAAAACTAGTGAAGCATGCAGACCTATGGCCTCAAATAAAGGTGGTTGATATAGAGCAAGCTGACGTTTTCCACTTTGATAACACATTCTTCTGTTTTCACTGTTAAAAATGTACCACTTCACAGTGATCACATTGGTGATCTACCTGTTCTGGTCTTCAAACAAACATTACATCTAAGGATGTAAGAAAGTTTTGTGCATTTGAAGATGAAACCTTTCTATTTTGGCAACACATTTGTTTCTTTGTGACATTAAAGTACATCCCAACATTGATCACAGTGTGGACTTCAAAGAAACTGTGCTCTTTCTTGGCATGAAACCATACTGCTGCTCACTAATCATCAACTCCCTTCTTAACCTAGCTTCCACTACTCTTTCCCTTAACTTCATGCTGTGATTCATCTGTTTTATCCCCCTGTAGTTACTACAACTGTGCCCATCCCCTTTATTCTTAAAAATCAGTACCAGTACACTTCTCCACTCCTCAGGCATCTTCTCACTTTCTAAGATTCCATTAAACAATCTGGTTAAAATCTCCACTGCCATCTCTTCCATGCTTCCACAGGTATGTCATCTGGACCAACAGCCTTTCCATTTTTCATCCTCTTCATAGTTGTCCTTACTTTCTCCTTGTTAATCTGTTGCACTTCCTGATTCACTATCTCCACATCATCCAACCTCTTCTCTCTCTCTCTCGTTCTTTTCATTCATCAACCTCTTGAAGTACTCTTTCCATCTGCTCAACACACCCTCCTCGCTTGTGAGTATGTTTCTGCCTTTATCACCCTAACCTGCTGCACATCTTTCCCAGCTTGGTACCTCTGTCTAGCCAATTGGTACAGGTCCTTTTCTCCCTCCTTAGTGTCCAAGCTCTCACACAACTCATCATATGCCTTTTCTTTAGCCTTTGCCACCTCTCTCTTCACCTTGTGTCTTATCTCCTTGTACTCTTGTCTACTTTCTGCATCTCTCTGACTATTCTGCTTCTTCTTTGCCATCCTCTTCCTCTGTATACTCTCCTGTACTTCCCCATTCCACCACCCGGTTTCCTTTTCCTCCTTTCTCTGTCCAGATGTCACACCAAGCACCTTTCTTGCTGTCACCCTTACTACTTCTGCTGTAGTTTCCCAACTGTCTTTGTAATTCTTCACTGCCACCCAGTGCCTGTCTCACCTTCTCCCTTAACTCAACCTTGCAGTCTTGATTTTTCAACTTCTACCATTTGATCATTGGCTCTGCTCTCACTCTCCTCCACTTCTTGATCTCCAATATCATCCTACAGACCACAATGCTATGCTGTCTAACTACACTTTCCCCTGCTACCACTTTGCAGTCTTCAATCTCCTTCAGATCAGCTCTTCTGCATAGGATGTAATCTACCTGTGGGCATCTTCCTCCACTCTTGTATGTCACCCTATGTCCCTCCCTCTTCTTAAAATATGCATTCACCACAGCCATGCCCATCCTTTTTGCAAAATCCACTATTATCTGACCTTCTTCATTCCTCTGCTTGACACCATACCTACCCATCTTCTCTATTCCCTTCACCAACATGTCTATTGAAATCTACTCCAGTCACTGCTCTCTGTCCCTTGGTTACACTATCCATCACTCCATCCAACACACTCCAGAAATCTTCTTTCTCATCCATCACACACCCAACTTGCAGAGCATATGCACTAACAACATTCATCATCACACCTCCAATTTCCAGCTTCATAATAATTACTCTAACACTGTATTCACCTGCAAAACACTCTTGACATACTGTTTCTCTACCCCATTTCTCCTCCCATCTACACCATGATAGAACAATTTGAATCCACCTCCGATCCACCTGGCCTTACTCCGCTTCCATTTTGTCTCTTGCACAAACAATATATCAACCTTCCTTCTCTCCATCATATCTGCTAACTCTCTCCCCTTACAAGTCATACTGCCAACATGCACAGTTCCTACCCTCAGTTCCACTCTCTTTACTTTCCTCCTCTCCTCTTTCCTCCGGACACATCTCCCCCCTCTTCTTCTCCTTCTTCTTCGGCCAACAGTAGCCCAATTTCCACCAGCACCTTGTTGGCTAACAGTACTGGTGGCGGTCGCTGTTAACCCGGGACTCAACCAATCCGGTATGGAAATTTGTATTGTTGTCCACATGTTGATCTGGCAAAATTTTACACTGGTTGCCCTTCCTGACGTAACCCTCCCCATTTATCCGGGCTTGGGACCGGAACGAAGAAACACACTGGTTTGTGCATCCCCCTGTGGCTGGCTATATTCTGGATTAGTTCTTGGCTTGTCTATGTGCTTCAGTGTCTTGTCTGCTTTCTTTCTCGTTTTGCATCATTTAATTGCCTTCTGTGACGGTCTTGACGGTGAGCAGATGTTGCTACTTGTTCTTGTTTCTTCTGATTTTGGTATTCTTCGTCACATAAATGGGCTTAGCAATTTGCTTCATGCTCAGCAGAAGTCACTGCTCTATTTTTTCTTTTTACCATGTCACTTGATTTTGTGCTCACTTTGTTGTAATAAACACATGACCTCAGAGCACTTTGCAGAGGTTGCTGCTAACTAAAATTGTTTTAATTTCCAGAACATTCAGATCATTAGCTTTCAACTAAGACCAAAATCAAAATGCAAGCCCCAGTAGTCTGCGCATAATTGTGTGACAGACAGACAAACCTTAGCATTTTATTATGTGTGATAGTAGATAACTAGATGAACATATTATATTGAAGCTGTAGAATAATTTTTATAAATCATGCCTTTTAACCTAACATCACACTCATTAATTACCTACTATATTTTTATTGGTATTATTTTATCTCCAAATTTAATAAGGGATAAGGTCATATGATGATTCTTGTTGATTTTAGTTATTCCTCAGAGTTCATGATAAGAGCTAATATTTTCTTGCCCCAATACTGTACTGTACATGAAATTGTTGTCAAATAAGTTGGCTATATGCTAGGTAAGGTCAAGTGTAAATGATATCACTTCTCCCACACAAAGAAGAACATTTCTTCTCATAGGTAAAGGTATCATTTAATTATAATAGTATTTTATTTGTTACACATTTACATGGTAAATGAACACACTGCTATGCTCAACAGAGTAAATGTGCATTGAAACAATTTCACTGTGTCAGTTACACAACTTGTTTCAATTAATTCTGTGTATTGAATGTTTTTCTTAATTCGTGGATATGCATTTTTTTCTTCCTCATCATTTTCCTCTCACTTTGTTATCCAAACATGTACTTTTTGTTTGCTTTTTTCCCATCTTATTTCTCTTTCAAAGGATCCTAAACCTAATCCAATTTGCTTTAAGGACATGGTATTGGTGCTTGCATCATTTGTACTTTTCTGTTTCATTTTAACCACCTAATGATAGTGAAACAACAGTTGTCTCCTCTATATTGTGTATTCATTAAATTTGTGTTGATCCTTAAAAATGTCCTGCTATGTGCTGTCACATACCTGAGTGGTGTTTTTCTCCTCAGGCCAGCTAGAAGTCATCATGGACCGAAGGCTCATGCAAGATGACAATCGGGGCCTGGGACAGGGTGTCCAGGATAACAAGGTTACAGCCAACTTGTTTCGTTTGCTGTTGGAGGAGAGAGTCAGGCTTGATAAGGTACGAGTGTTCATGCCCTAGCTACCCATAACATGTGCTTTCTTTCATCCTTAAAAAATGTAGTATATTGATTCTAGCTGCTGCTCTGTATAGTGAACTCTGCATATAAAAATAAAAAAAAAAAAAAAAACAGATTTTTTTTTTATTATACCAACCAATTCCAAATGTAACCCTAAGAGCTTTATGAAAAGTCATTGGAAATATATAAGGGCCAACTGTTAAGAACAGACCTTTCGGTTTTGTGTAAGGAATGCTCGCTCTGCTTCTCCCATCCATACTTACTGAAACTGACACCGAGAAGCAACACAAATGCTATCTTCAATATAGCAGTAACCATGGTAACAGGATTATTGGCTTTGTTCATTCTGTTATAATATTGTTAATATAGTTAGATTTTTTTACTTTGAAAAAATATATAGGAATTATTAACAGATTATAACTTGCATTATTATTTACAGTATTTCACTGTAGTTCTCAAACCTGTCTAATCTAATTTGGCTCTGGGGAGATCTGTCCTCACAGCAATCAATGGGCACAAGGCAAGGGATCAGGCCTGGACTGCATGCCCTGTATTTTTGTTGTATTTAGTACTTGCTGTGCCTGACTTTTCAAGTATTTGGATTTGTTTCTAGTGTACCTTGCAATGTAGTTTATTAATATTGTGCTCTTTTAACATTTCTTTGTGCCTATTTTCTGACTAGACCTAGGCAACCAGATACTCATTCATTTTTAATTTTGTTCTTGCCATTCTCTCAAATTCAAAAAATATAAGTTGTAGTTTTCTGTATAAGTAATGTATGTTTACCATTGTATATAAGTACGTTTTTCACACTTCTGCAATATTCACCAGTTTTTACCCTTATGATAATGACAAAATAAGACAAGCTTTAAAAAGAGAAGACAGGTACAAATGGCACAAGATGAAGTGCACAAGAGTAATAGTGGTAGTGGTGGGGATATTTGCAGCTGTAATCTCAACACATGCAGGTACATTTTTAATTGCAAAAAATTTTAATATTCAGGTGTGAAGCAATTAAATAAAAACCCAAGTAATTATGAATATGAATTTTACTTTATTTATTTTTCCAAATGTAGTCAAACAAGACCTTATGCATTAACTTAACTCTTTAGAAAAATCAATCCATATTTAAGTGACCAGTATGAGTTTTTTTGATGATACACTGCACTGTTTTGTAGGACTATTTGACTCGGCTTTACTCAGAAGACCCATAAGTAAAATGTAGTGGGGTTTTCATATTCAAAAATGCTGCATAGCAAGTGAGCTTATCCTTTTCTGAGTGACTATTGCTCAGATTCCCTAGGTGCATTTTCTTTTTACTTTGTTTTTTAATTCTTCGCGTTTGTGTTTTGTAGACATTGTAATGAATGGAACACTGCAGTAGGTCTTTAGGAGATGCATGTATTTTTCTTGAGCACTTGCCTGCTGAACAGAACACAGTTTCCATAGCAGCCTTTGTAAATGATCGTTGAACATCATACCTCTGGCAGAATGCTGTGTTTAGCAAATGAAAGCACATGTTCATTTCAACTGTGCATGCCTACACTGCAAATAATAATTTGGTAACAGTTTAGCCAAAGAAAAGTCTAGGTAGCCAGTGTGCTCCATCTTGCAAGAAGCCATACTCCTCAGCATTTTACTTGTAAACCGTCAAAAGCAACCAGCCAACTTGATCTGGTCTTCCACCCATCCCCACAAACTAGCTTGAAGCAGACAATCCCACATACTGTTTAATCTAGATGTATCTTACGAGGTGTCACATTCTTCACCATATTTCTTTGCTGTTCTTCGCTTTTGGTTCTTTTCCTCTTTGTGGTTCCTTAAGAATGATTTCAGGACTCCAACACTCCAAGTTTATTGTTAAGCAGTGTGAGTCAATGAGAAACCAAATGAACTCTGAATGCTGGACTTCCTAGGCACCATACTGTGCTGCCCATACCAAGACCACATATTAATCTGCTACGCAGTGTTTTGCACCTTGATATTCTGTGAGAGATTTCCCTGCTCCCCAGCAAAACTGAGTATTGAATGACACTGGACTAAAATGACAATTTAATGTTAAATACTGTTCTCCCAGGTGTCAAGCTAAGATGCAATTATATATGTGTGCAATCCCTGGATGTCTTCAATAGGTAGTAAAATTCTGAATTTGACAATCTACACTTATATTTCATAATTGAGTTATTACATTTATTCAAAGCTACAACTCACAAGTACATAGTTCAGATTGCTTCTTTTTTGTACAGTAATGAGTATTAAAGTGGTTATTTTATTACTTAGAGTACACTCCTGTACTTTTCAGGTTATTCTATAAAGCAGATGTCACATTAAACAACTTATAGGCGTGGGGTATGTCAGTCTGGCCGACCAAAGTTGCTGATCTTGTCGCTGAACCACTTCAGCGTACACAACTGAAAATTGCTTGCCCCTTTTTCTGACAGCCAATAATATACTTCCTGACAGAGACAGCTTTCTCTGAAGGGTTAAACAGGTACAGCAGTGGGTTCAGCTGCAGTCTCTACCCTTTTTTTCCTTTATCTATTTTGACATGGTACATAAAACATGAGACATCAGACAGACGTGCTTCTCTTCTGTTTGTGAGGTCCTCATTCCTCATTGCTGCATTTTTTTAATGTATTTCTGTATGAGCATTCATTGGTTCAGCTCTCATCCACACAGAGCTGGCTTCTATGACTAAAGACAAAAGCAAACCTTTGATTTTGGAGGAGCGAGTTGTGAACTACAGTAGTTGGATTGAGTCGCTGGGCATGTCACTTCACAGGAGTGCACTGCCTACTGCTTTTGACTTGTTCAGACTACGTAAATGAAAGCTGCTACTGAAAATTGCTTGAAAGGTCATGTAATGTGACTTGGCCTTAAAGGAGTCCATTTCACTACAATTTTGACTGCCATAGCTATGCATAGGTTTTACATTTTGTGAAGCAAAACAAACATAAGAACATAGTTTTATGTTTCTTGTGGAAAATGGTTGTCGTATATATTCTATCTATGACATTTAATTAATATCTCATTTTCCTACTGTCTTTTTGCAGAATCTCACTTCAGTTGCTTCCTCATCCCTGTAACTGACTGATATGAGAAGAAGACCATGTTATTTAATCAGGGTCTCCAAATAATATAGACTTTGTTCCCTTATTCATAGATTCATCAATTAATAAATTGCAATACAGTCAGTCATATTGCTTTTCTTTACAGTTTTTTTTTCCCTCCAATCACAACTGTGAACACTGATGACCAGTTTCAGTTTCAGTAAAATGCCTAAACTTGAATGTATTTTTGCTTTATTTAAGCGATTACCTTCATCGCAAGTGTCTCTTTTATTTCGGTAGAGCATCATGACTAAAGCTGCTGACTCGCATTCCAGCACTTTTGTGCTTGGCTATGAACTGGAGATTACACTCAGGTGGAGCTATGAGTACATCAGTAATTAATACAGATGCCACCTTTAGGTCCATAAACAGGATACCTTCTCAGGCTTTGCCCAACATTGATATCCTGCTCATGAATATTACTAATAGGAAATGTTGCACCCTTTGCAGAGTCCGTCTTCCACTTACTTTAAATAGATTTAACTTCACACTACACATGACAACCAACAGTATCCCCACGACTCTTAACCACATGATACCACAGCATTGCATAGTCAAAGGCATCCTCAGAGTATATCATACATGCAAAAAGAAGGGTCAATTGTTTCATGGCCAGGATGGAACCCACAATGATCATAATGTTCCAGTTAGTCAGTAGACAGTATAGTTATGAAAACAGAATTCACTTTCTCTGAAAAAACAAAGTCCTCTTGATACAGTTCTTCTTTCTGTAACTCAAATTTCCATTGTAGCAGTCCTCTTCTTGAGATGTTCAAACATTCTATAGGAGCCCAACATCAGCATCTGAGTATCTCCATGCCCACTAGGTACCTTACCCTTGGGGAAACCCCAAGAAAATGAGAGTGATCATCTTCAAATGAGAAGTATGGTGCCAATGCTCTGTAGAACGGGAAGTGTGATTGTAGGTAGCCAACATTTATCAGACTGTCTAACAAGTTCCTGCTTTTTTCCCTCCAAAGATGTTGCTTTCTCTGTTGTCTATGCCATTGTGTATAGCCTAGTCTAGTTACATGTGAGCCTGTTCCACACATATCATGTGCTAAGCCCACAAGATGGATCCATGCAGCTTATTCAGGATGTATCCAAATCATCTTTGTGGGTATCTCATGGCCCTCCTGCACTTTCCAACAAACATCTTCCTCAGGACTAGGTCTAGAAGTAGGTCCCAGTATCCCTGTTCTAGACCATGTTTAACTGGAGTTTAAGATTGCATTTATTTCTGTTTTACCCTACTCTTTGACCAATTTCCCAAGCCTACCAGGAACGGGAAGGTCTCACAGCAATAAAGCTATACCTGTATACTGGATAGGGAAGGAAATGTCAGATTTTGTTTAAACGAGGTGTGGCATATGAGGTCTGATTGATTTGATATTCATTAATTGTGAGGTAATTTATAAAGCCAATAACAAATTAAAACAAAAAGCATAACTTTAATGATCATATATATTTTTTTCTACAAGCAGGTGTGTGTGTGGTTTTCCAGTAAATGCCAGTTCAGTCTAAGAATTTACCGTTTTTTATTCTTTGTGTTTTCCTTTCCTTAGTACTCCAGCAAGCACAACTTTAAATCCATATGAGTTTAGAAATGTTAATGAAGTTCACAAAAACCCTAGTGTTAGGTTGGTGGTTCCTTAACATGTTAACCATTTGTACAAATAAGAATTCTCCTGTACCAAACTGGATGACCCTATCTCAAATGGCTTGCAGCATTTTATTGTTAAGCAAGACAAAATACTTAATCCAAACTTTAATAATCACCTCTTTGGAAGAAATCTTTTCAGCCTGATTCAAATATTCATTTTAAAAATAATGAAAAAAAAATACTTTTCAAACTAAAGACACCTTGAGTTTGTCTTGAAATAATTGACATTAATGGTATAACATATTAATTTATCAAGTCTCTTTATTCCAGTTCAGGGTCTTGAGGGCTGAGGCGTATCCGGGTAGCACTAAGAACAAGTTGATCTCACATTTCGCCATTTAACCTAACAGACTGTTTTGGGAATGTGAGAAGAAAACTGAAATATGCAGAGGAAAACCCCCACATACATGCAAGGATTGTGCCAACCCCACATAAACAATGACTGACACAAGATCAAACTCTGGACATGGGATCCATGAAGCTGTATTACTCTTCAACTTTTTTGCCAGTCCTAATTTAATGAGTATTCCTGTGTTAGTATAGAGACTTGCATGGTTTCCTGTAACTGCTGGCTCTTAAGCTGATTTTCCTCTTTGTCTTCAATTTCCACAGACAGAAAACAGCAAGCCAGTAAGTTTTCCATCTCTGCTAAGCCACATGTCTTCACTTTACTTGAATCATCCAGTCATTCCAATGGCTGTAAGTCACGACTTCAGCACATCTCATTTGTTACCAGCTTTCAGTCCTTTGACTTCCTCAATGCCCTGTGATGTGCATGTAGTTAATCTTAGAACAATACAGTCTAAGGTAAGTCTTCTGCCTGTTTTTCATATGGCCTCAAAGTAAAAAAAAATGCAAACAATGTGGAAAATGTCTAAACTGTAGCATTCATTCCTTAACAAATTTCTCATTTTTTGAAAATCATGTTGATTAATTTGCAGTGAGATGCATCTACTTAATGATGTGTTATGTGGTCGTGTTTTTTTGTGGTTTCTTGAATATTTTCAAGACAGAATTAAACCTCAAATGATGCTGGTGTTTGATGATGAATGACATGTGACAGTTAAACTTTTAATTTATGTCTTTTTAATTCTCACTCTGAAGTATAATATTTTCCTTCAGTTTAAGTTAACATCAGATAACTCACTCAATACAGGCCTTAATGGATTCTGGACACATAATGGCTTTCACACAGAGCGAGAATGTATTCTTTAGCAAATTAGAAGTCGTGCTTCCAAGAAAGAGAGGAAAATGGTTACAGAGAGAGAGAGTGAATAAGAATGGTATCTTGTCCAAATTGTACTTGATGTTACATTAATTTGTATTTCTCGTTTTAGATATGTATTAAAACATATACATTTTTATTTCTTATTCTCATGCACATGGGTAATTAGCTAATGATTTCTTTTTCAGACTGCAGCATTTTTAAAATGTGCCAGCACTTCTGAGACAGGTGGCTCCAAATTCTGTTTTTTAATTTACGCCCACCACGGTACCTTTGCCTTCTTTTTCAGTTTTGTTGTACACTTCCTTCAGTAAGCATTCTGGAATGTTTTAACTTTTTATTTGTCATATATGGTATTAAAAATATTTTGGTATTTCTTATTATAAATGGACTTTGGTAAGTAATTTTCAATAAAGCTTTATGTCCGCGCACTTCATTCTCTCACTCACTCACTTACAGCAAATCCCATCAGGGACTTTCAGATACATCATTGTAAATCTGCTCATTAGTCTTTCAGAAGCATTAGACAGTCTTTGATGGATGCACTGTCCTCTCAAGCCAAAATTCTTTGTCTAATTGCTTCAGGGTTTCTAAGTTTCCTTGCCAGTTTTTTTTTTTCAATAATTAATTAAAAGGCTACACTTGAACATCAACTGAGAATGAAGTGATGTTCCATAGGGGACCTTTGTTATAAAGCACTTGCCTAAGCGTTCTTAAGGTGGCAGTGACAAAGGATTTTTGAGTATGGATAGCTTCTTATAAAAACAAGAGAAGGCTGCCTTTATTTTTGCAGCACACTTCATAGAGATCATCATAGTCCATAGCAATCTAGAACACTGTTTAAAGAGTGACATAATAGGTCCAGTAAGGTCAGTGCCGAGACCGTTGTATGACCTAAAGTTTGACAGCAGTTCAATTCAATAATAATTGCTTATTTTAACAATAAGTTGAACAGATAATTGAAATAAAATTGGCAGATTACTTTCAAGCACTTTTAATTTACCAAGATATCAGTTAAGGCTGGATGTGCTGATCTTAACACAAAAAAATTAGATATGCAAGAACACACAAGTTATGACCTACACTGATATTAGCATAGGTATACCATTGCTGCTCTGAAAACAAGTCACCAAACTTCATATAAAAAAAAGTAATGTTTTATAGTATTTTGTAAATTTAGGTTAAATTAATAATTGAGTAACAATTATTAACAGCGGCTGTGGGGCATTTGTTGGTAAAGAAAGATTCACAGATCTTGACGATGCTGTGATCTTCGTGGAGTCAATGGAGGCTCTGATCGGGGCACTCAAGAGGCTAAGTGAGGAGTCTGAGTGTCTGGGCTTGCAAGTGTCCTGGATAAAAACCAAGATCAAGGCCTTTAGTGACCTCATCAGCAGTGTGTCTGTCTGCAGAGAGAGCGTTGACCTTGTCGAGCGGTTTACTTACCTTGGCAGTGACATTCATGTCTCTGGTGACTCTTCCTATGAAGTCAGTAGATGGATTAGGAGAGCATGGAGGTCATGAGGTTGCTGGAAAGGGGTGTGTGGCGCTCCTGATATCTATGCAAAAGGACGAAGGTCCAAGTCTTTAGAGTCCTGGTGCTTCCTGTCTTGCTCTATGGTTGAGAGACATGGACGCTATCCAGTGATCTGAGACGAAGACTGGACTCCTTTGATACTGTGTCTCTCCGGAAAATCCTTGGGTACTGTTGGTTTGACTTTGTGTCGAATGAGCGGTTGCTCACGGAGTCCCGAATGAGGCACATTACCTGCATTGTGAGGGAGCATCAGTTATGGCACTACGGCCATGTGGCGCGTTTCCCCGAGGGTGATCTAGCTCATAAGATCCTCATTGCTGGGGACCCGAGTGGCTGGCCTAGGCCAAGGGGTCGCCTACGTAACACCTGGCTACGGCAGATAGAGGGTCATTTCCGGAGGGTGGGATTTCTATGTTAGCCATGTCTTCTCTGCAGATATCTGTCACTTCCAAAATAAAATTACTCAAAGATTCCAACAGTTAAAAAGTCCAAAAGTCAGCGATTACCATCCGAGCTGACTGGTGTGTTCTGGACGCAGATAAGGAGATGTTTTGAGCCGTTAACTGATCACCACTTTGTTGTGAGTTGGCTCAGATTGACACAGTGTGTCTGCTGGACAGGACTGGTCAACCCAGGAAAGAAGTGAAGGCACTAGATGCTTCTTTTTAGCACATGCTTAACTCTCATTTCTGTAACAGATGCTTCTAATATGCTGGATGAGGTCAAAGACAGAGAGACTGACTTCACTTGCAGAAGTGATTGCATTGAACTGTTCTTAAAATATGTAACATGAGCAAATCATTTCACCTGCCAGTATTTCTACTGGAAAAACATAGAGATGTAACCAATTGTATCTCTCAAATGTTGTAAGTCGTCTTGGATAAAGAAAAAAACAGGACTAATATAAAACGTGAATAGCTGGTGTAATATTGTGTACCTGAAGCGTTTCTCAAATCATTTTTATTTTTCTATATAAGCTCAATATTTGTAATATATTTTTGCTAAATGTTTAACCACTTTTTCCCCACTGCCACTTATAATTGCAGTTTGTTGAGTATTACGTGCTGATTAAATCATTTTTCTTTGATCACAGAGCCTAACCCAATAATACATCTTCTAGGTCATGTATATAGTAAAATTTAACCTCCTATATTAAACAGTGCATTTTGTTACTTAAAGCCATGTCTGATTCATGGTGCAACTTAACTGGCATTCATCAGTACAGTATAATAAATATGCTTTGCAAAACTCAGTATGGTTTGGTTATATAAAAGCTGTTGAATCGTGTGAAGTCATAAATACAGTACATTTTATTTACTCCTTTAGTATGGTTTTACTTTTAGGATCAAAACGTGAAAATGTGTGTGCATCCTAACTAATTATTCATTGTTGAAAGATACTGCATCAATGAAGGAGCTGTGTTTAAACTAAAAATGGAGAATAATTCTTTATTTACTGTATGTATTCTCAATAGCATATTTATAGCTGTCTGATACATTTACAATGTGCACAATCAAGACCTTTGCATCAGTTTTTCATATACTGACTTAAAGAAAAGAAAGAAAAAAAAATCACATCTGCAGGAGCATTGCTTTTACACTGTGATGATGAAAATTTCTGTTTATGTTTTATTTATGAATGTCCCATTGAAGAGTATTGCATTATTCTCCTGTTTGTTCCGACCTGAACTTTCACAGAATTGAATGCATGAATATAAATTTGCAGACAGAGGTAGAAGCAAGCGAGAAATTTATATGAGGGTTTTCTTTCTCCCCCTCCCTTTCTCTGTGTTGCCATTGTTTAGGAACCCAGGTGAAGCAAGTTAAAGTAAAGGCGGAGGATTGTCTGTGGGCGACATACTGTATACCAAATGGAAGGTTTAGTGTTCTCATTGGCAAGAAAGGGTCAGTTAAGGGCATTTTAAATCATCGCTGAAACCTAAACTGAGAAGTAATGAACCCTTTTGGGGTGGATTCCCTGCAGCAGTTATCTTACTGCCACTCATTCAAAGCGTAAAAAAGGCTGAAAGCAAAAAAAAAAAAAAAAGAATTTCTCTTGAATTGGAGCAACACTTTTTTATTGTAATTTTATTTTTACTGAATGGCAGCCTTACAAATCTGAATTGGAAGTGCTTTTAAAAATTTATATCAGATCTTGTGTATTGTGACAGATTTAAACGCATATTCCTGGTAAGTTGTTAATCAAGTGACATTTTTTAAGGAATACATTTTCTTTCATCTTATGGTGGCTGATCCTGATAGGTGGTCAGAATGTGAGAAGGGCAACTGTAGAGCTGGAGTTTGGTGTTCTGTGAACCACAACATTGAGGGACCTTTATAGAGACCAGTGTAAAAGAAATAGTCTCAACACACGAAAAAAAGGTTTGGGGCAGCCACCAGTATATTGTCCCTGGCTGCAAAAAGGTATTGAAAACAGGAATGATCTCTTTGGTTTGAGTTCCAAGACTGAACTGATGAGGTTTTGGAAAATGGCGGCTTTATAAGCCACAGACCAGAAGTCAATCTGGGCACTGGAACCAGAAGTGACGTCAGTCTGGCCACCAGAACCGGAAGTAACATCAGCCTGTGCACCGGAAGTGATGTTAAGCCAGACAGGTTTTCCCGTATTTGGCCTGTAGAGATAACAGAGGTAGGTTTAGTGCACCCCGCCACCCCCTGGGCTGGAGGGTAATTGCCTCCACTTGGTCCACTGAGCTCCTTCCTAGTCGCATGTGTGTGACGCAACTAAAATCAAGGAAAGAAAGGGATAAGCTTAAACAGTATATCTGGGAGACATAAAATGGCAACAACAGAAATTTAAACCTCAAATAGCATTTCATTATTTGATTACAACATAATCATTTTATTTACACTAAGCTTGTCAAGTAATGATATCCAACTTAATAAAATGATAAGTGTCTGTGTCCATCCAGTTGCTATGTCTCCCAAACACACCTCAAACATTTTTAGTAATAAAATGCTGTGCATCTGTCATTCCAACATGGCGTATTACAAACATTAACATAGATTTTATGAATCCCATACCAAATGGCATATAGCAGAGACTTTTTTTTTTGATACACTGCATTAATCCCCATGGGGAAATTGTCTTTTTGCATGACCTTTGTTCATCAGAGTGCAGAGTCATATGCATTGCATGGTACACTGTAAACATTAACAGTGAGGTCTGCATTGGTTACTTAGAGTTCAGCTTGTCACATTGTATAGACATTGTAGTTCCAGTAAGAACAGTACGCTGCTATGCTAACAACAAGCCATGGATTACAAGTGACATCAAGGGCCTTTTGAACCAGAAGAAAAGGGCTTTTAAAGGTGGTGATCATCATTGAGGTCAAGCGCGTGCAGAAGGAACTCCAAGTCCAGCACAGGGTGGTGAAGGAGCAGTACAGGAGGAAGCTGGAGCAGAAGTTGCAGAATAACAGCATGAAGGAAGTGTGGGATGGGATGAAGATCATCACTGGCTGCAGCTCGAAGCAGGGTGACACCATCGAGAGAGACGTAAAGAGAGCAAACCAAATGAACAACTTCTTTAACAAGTTTGACAACCCTAACCCACTCTCACCTCGGAGTACTACACCCTACACACATCCTTCTGGTGATACCAGCATAGGAGAGACATTGCCACCCACAATTACAGCAGCGCAAGTAAGCAGAGAGCTGAGGAGACTTCGTGCTAGCAAAGCAGTGGGTCCAGATGGAGTATCGCCACGACTGCTGAAGGTCTGTGCGCTGGAGCTGGGGAGTCCTCTACAGCGCATCTTCAGCCTGAGCCTGGAACAGGGCAGAGTCCCGAGGCTTTGGAAGGCATCTTGTATCACCCCAGTCCCAAAGGTATCACATCGTAGTGAGCTGAACTACTTCCGGCCTGGCGCTCTGACGTCACATGTGATGAAGACAATGGAGCGGCTGCTGCTTCACCACCTGAGACCACAGGAACGCCATGCCCTCGACCCTCTGCAGTTTGCATACCAGGAGAAGGTGGGAGCGGAGGATGCCTCATCTATATGCTACACCGATCCTTCTCCCACTTGGACAGAGGCAGTGATGCTGTAAGAATTATGTTTCTAGACATCTCTAGCACCTTCAACACCATCCAGCCTCTGCTCCTTAGGGACAAGCTGACAGAGATGGGAGTAGATTCATACCTAGTGGCATGGATCGTCGACTATCTTACAAACAGACCTCAGTATGTGCGTCTCGGGAACTGCACGTCTGACATTGTGGTCAGCAACACAGGAGCGCCACAGGGGACTGTACTTTCTCTGGTCCTGTTCAGCCTATATGCATCAGACTCCCAATACAGTCCTGCCATGTGCAAAAGTTCGCTGACGACACTGCTATCGTGGGCTGCATCAGGTGTGGGCAGGAAGAGGAGTATAGGAACCTCATCAAGGACTTTGTTAAATGGTGCGACTCAAACCACCTACACCTGAACACCAGCAAAACCAAGGAGCTGGTGGTGGATTTTAGGAGGCCCAGGTCCCTCATGGACCTCGTGATCGTCAGAGGTGACTGTGTGCAGATGGTGCAGACCTATAAATACCTGAGAGTGTAGCTGGATGATAAATTGGACTGGACTGCCAATACTGATTCTCTGTGCAAGAGAGGACAGAGCCGACTATACTTCCTTAGAGGACTGGCGTCCTTCAACATCTGCAATAAGATGCTGCAGATGTTCTATCAGACGGTTGTGTCAAACGCCCTCTTCTACGCGGTGGTGTGCTGGGGAGGCAGCATAAAGAAGAGGGACGCCTCACGCCTGGACAAACTGGTGAGGAAGGCAGGCTCTATTGTAGGACATGGAGCTGGACAGTTTGACATCCGTGGCAGAGCGACGGACACTGAGCAGGCTCCTGTCAATTATGGAGAATCCACTGCATCCACTAAACAGTGTCATCTCCAGACAGAAGAGCAGCTTCAGCGACAGACTGCTGTCACTGTCCTCCTCCACTGACAGAGGAGATCGTTCCTCCCCCCTACACACACTATGCGACTCTTCAGTTCCACCCCGGGGGGTAAACGTTAACATTATTCAAAGTTATTGTCTGTTTTTACCTGCATTTTTATTACTCTTTAATTTAATATTGTTTTTTGTATCAGTATGCTGCTGGTGGAGTATGTGAATTTCCCCTTGGGATTAAAAAAGTATCTATCTATCTATCTATCTATCTATCTATCTATCTATCTATTGATGACGGATGGCACAACTAGTATACCAATAAACTGGTAAAGTCCAAAATGACATGGAGAGCAGGGTAACTTCTACTTCTACCTTTAAATGTCAGATCATTGCCAGGTTAACCTTTCCAGCAGCACTCATTGAAGCCTGTTACATCACTAGATCAACCTTTCCAGTATTTTGACGTGTTTACTCCCAGCTCTTTGACTGGTAAATTATTTGTGAATAAAACTGAATGTGGAAATTGGGTTTTACAGATAGATAACCTCCTCACTAATTTAAATCACTAGGCTTTTAGAGCATTTACAGTTTAGCATAAACTTTCTAACATTGCTTTCCTGCATCAGACAAATGTCTCACATTTGATGCTAGTAACATTTGTATTTTTCTTACCACTTTAGTTAAAATAAAGTGCTTGAAAAAAAAAAAACAGACCTCTTGAATTTAGAATGCTGCTCCACTTAAATGGCCATATAGACTTAATAAATTCAAGCAGTGTATATACACCAGTGCAGTGCGAGACTACAGCAAAGGCCTGCTTCTGAGATTCACTGTTTCAAAGACAACTTTGAGCTGCTGAATCCTTTGTGGTGAAGGTCTTTTTAAAATGGTGCTGAAAAGTGATACCAGCATTGTGAGGTCCTTCATCCTCCATAATTCCTTGTTATATAATCTGATCAACACCCTCAGAGGTAACACAATAATAGAGCTAAGGAATAAAAGCCAGTAATGCAACATGTGTGTGAATATGCAGAGCTTAAAGCATTTTCAGACCAGCAGGAAAATTGAAAATTCAACATAATTACTGTAATAGTTTTGTCAAAGTAATAACAGTCCAAAACCATTATTGAAAAGAGAGCAATGCTAAAAAAAAGTTATAAAGTTGTAATTACTCTCCTTATGACAATTTGTGTCTCAAATTTCATAAATATATTGTGTCTTAAATTAAATTAGGTACAAATACGTTTAATTAAATCAGACAGTTATTTATTCTTTGCTCTGTTGAGTTTTACTGCCTTTCTTTTCAGAAATAGTTCTAAAATTGAGTGTTAATATAAATGATGTTTTGTGTTTTACAGCAAGGCATTGGGCCATCTGAAGAAGCAGCTTTTATTTTACACAGGAAAGGATTTGACTGCGGATTCTCTACTAAAAACATGGGCTTATTGTGTTCCACAACAAAAGGAAAGGTACACCACAGCTTTCTTTCCTCTGTTATAGTTCTGTATAATATACATATATTTGGTGATTTGTATTACATGAAAACCTCGGCTTGTAGTCTCATTTCATTCATAATGATTAGTTTGTTACAAAAAATTTGGGAACCCCTCTCAGCCTGCATAATAATTAACTCTATTTTCAACAAAAAAAATAACATTGTTATGTCTTTCATTTCCAATGAACATCTGAGTACTGGGGTGTTTTCTGAACAAAGATTTTTAGTGAAGCAGTATTTAGTTGTATGAAATTAAATCAAATGTGAAAAACTGGCTGTGCAAAAATGTGGATCCCCTTGTAATTTTGCTGATTTGAATGCATGTAACTGCTCAATACTGATTACTTGTAACACCAAATTGGTTGGATTAGCTCGTTAAGCCTTGAATTTCATAGACAGGTGTGTCCAATCATGAGAAAAGGTATTTAAGGTGGTCAATTGCAAGTTGTGCTTCCCTTTGACTCTCCTCTGAAAAGTGACAGCATGGGATTCTCACAGCAACTCTCAAAAGACCTGAAAACAAAGGTTGTTCAGTACCATGGTTTAGGAGAAGGCTACAAAAAGCTGTCTCAGAGGTTTAAACTGTCAGTTTCAACTGTAAGGAATGTAATCAGGAAATGGAAGGCCACAGGCACAGTTGCTGTTAAACCCAGCAGGTCTGGCAGGCCAAGAAAAATACAGGAGCGGCATATGCACAGGATTGTGAGAATGGTTACAGACAACCCACGGATCACCTCCAAAGACCTGCAAGAACATCTTGCTGCAGATGGTGTATCTGTACATCTTCTACAATTCAGCGCAATTTGCACAAAGAACATCTGTATGGCAGGGTAATGAGAAAGAAACCCTTTCTGCACTCACACCACAAACAGAGTCACTTGTTGTATGCAAATGCTCATTTAGACAAGCCAGATTCATTTTGGAACAAAGTGCTTTGGACTGATGAGACAAAAATTAAGTTATTTGATCACAGCAAAAAGCGCTTTGCATGGTGGAAGAAGAACACCGCATTCCAAGAAAAACACCCGCTACCTACTGTCAAATTTGGTGGAGGTTCCATCATGCTGTGGGGCTGTGTGGCTAGTTCAGGGACTGGGGCCCTTGTTAAAGTCGAGGGTCAGATGAATTCAACCCAATATCACCAAATTCTTCAGGATAATGTTCAAGCATCGGTCACAAAGTTGAAGGTACGCAGGGGTTGGATATTCCAACAAGACCCAAAACACAGTTCGAAATCTACAAAGGCATTCATGCAGTGTGAGAAGTACAATGTTCTGGAATGGTCGTCACAGTCCCCTGACTTGAATATCATCGAAAATCTATGGGATGATTTGAAGCAGGCTGTCTATGCTCGGAAGCCATCAAATTTAACTGAACTGGAGAGATTTTGTATGGAAGAATGGTCAAAAATACCTCCATCCAGAATCCAGACACTCATCAAAGGCTGTAGGAGGCATCTAGAGGCTGTTATATTTACAAAAGGAGGCTCAACTAAGTATTGATTTAATATCTCTGTTTGTGGGTGCCCAAATTTATGCACCTGTCTAATTTTGTTATGATGTATATTGCATATTTTCTGTTAATCCAATAAACTTACTGTCACTGCTGAAATACTACTGTTTCCATAAGGCATGTCAAATATTAAAAGGAAGTTGCTACTTTGAAAACTCAGCCAATGATAAACAAAAATCCAAAGAATTAAGAGGGGTTCTAAACTTTTTCATATGACTATATTCAATACATTCAGCTTATTTTTGCATAGCTCTCTTCACTGAGTGCAGACGCAGAGCTCTATGAATAATTCTCAGTTAAAATGCAAGTACAGGTTATACTAATTACTAAATACAGAACTGGTACACCTGTAAATGAAGTCAAGTTTTGTTTTGCATACTATTTCACAAAATCAACACTAAAATTCATTTAGCATGTGGTTTTTATTAATCACAAAACACAAACTCACTAAAATGAATATCTGTAGGGTTTGTGGTGGAGAGAATTGGAAACACTTTGATCCCCATTCAAACCTGTAAGTTTCTCAGAAAAAGGATCTACGTGAAAATAAAGGAGCAAAATATCATTTGAAAATGAAACCATCATGGCTAATACACAGTCTTAGTGTCATTGTTAGTCAGTTTCAAATTTTGGGTGGGGTAGTGGATAAAGGTTAATTGTACAGTATATGCTGGTCCTGTGCCTGCACAAATGATTGATTATGGGTACAATAAAAATGTGGGGGACAAAAGTGAGCTTCGCCAGGGTAGCCTGACTAAGCCAATCATGCTTGCACCAGCACACATTTCCAAATGAAGAAAATGTTTGCAGTTGCAGAGGAAGTGAAAATATAGGGAGGGGAAAAAGGTTTTTCATCAGGTTTATTTCTCTCTCACATACAGTATACTGTAAATGTATTTAAAGTTGTAAAGTTCATAAAGACTGAATCAATTTTGACGTTTTTCTGTTCTGACCTGTTGCGAATACCCCAGGGTAAAACACAGAAATGAGACAATCCAAAGGTGTTTATTGTTATGCTTCTTAAATCTTAAGAGTTCATTGTAATTCAGTTTACTTCTACTATCCCAGAAAGAAGACTTTTGAATATCTCCATGTAACATCATGCATTATCCAAAACTGATAGTTATAGTAACAGGCTCTTTAGGCACCATTCTAAACATGGAGCAGACACATTATCTTCTCTTTCGTAGCATTTCAATTCTCTATATTATCTGTGAGAGCATGTTTAGAAATTACCACACATTTGGAAGTGAATCCTGGTCAAAATGTGAGTGCTGAATGTTGGCAGCTACGTACCTTGGCCCTGAAAGGGACAGGCACATTTTAGAAGATGGATTTTTCTGTCTGCCGCATTATGTGCTTGTAATATATAAGCACTCCTAATGCTTACTTTTTAACTAAGTAAGTAAGAAGTTTCTGAATGTTCACCTTTAGTGTGGAAGGAAATGACAAAACATAAAAAACCAAACGTGAATTCAATTCAGGGTTATTGTAGGCTGGAAACTATCCTAGCCTCATCGGCTACAAAGCAGGAAGCAGCCCGAGACAGAGCTCTAGTCCATCGAGCAGCCCACTCACTCACCCTCCTTGACATGTGGACAGTTGTCACCACCAAGTATTTATGTCTTTAGAATGTGGCAGGAAAACCAGAGTACCAGGAGAGTAAGGCCATAGTGCAAAGTGTACACAGAAGTTGTGACTGATGTAGGATTTGAACCTTGAAACTGAGTGACACTATCACTGTGACACAGTGCTGCCCCATAAGGCAGCTATTCAGCATATAAATATTATATGTTTATTTATCTGTATCTATGTATATATATTTGTGTCTCTGTGCTGCACTATCAAGTGTACTATAATTCTTTGTGTCCCAGTATTTAAAAAACTGTGCAATGAAGTGCTGTTCTTAGACGGTATGTGTACAGAAATATCCTTTTTTTTTCCCATGGATTTAGTGGGTTCAACAATGGAATTCAGGGACACAGAAGGCCAGAAAATATGCTGGGAACATCACGTGCGAAACAGGAAACGGGACCAGGCACATTCATACAAAAGTTAATTGTGCATGTCAACATAAAATACATAACTTTGTGATACAGCAGCACAATCTATGACTGTGTGTCAAAATGTGAGGGTAACAGCATCGACAAGTTGTGGAGGATACCTCTGTGATCAGCCTCATTAACGATCGCTCACAGGAAGAAAGTTCAGCAACTGCATTTGTGGTTCTGCGACAACAATCTGTCCCTGACTGTGAGAAGGGCCAAGGGGATTATAGTGGACTTTTGGTAAAGACAAAGAGAGTCACACTCCACTTTACTTCAAGGGCCCAACTCTTGAGATAGACTTAGTCCCTTTCATGGTCTTTCCACACAGCCCACATCCTGAGGAGCTCCCAGCAAAGGCTGTTCTTCCTGAAGAGGCCAGAGAGATATGGGATGGGAATTAAAACACTAGTGAATGTTTATCAAGGGCGCCCTGATTGTGTAGTAAGGCAACCTGTTGTCCCAAGATTGCAAACTACTTCAGAGAACTGCTCGATTTGCCTCTGGAATCATCAGCACAGATCTTCCTCAGCTTTAGCCTTTTTACTCTGTTCACTGTCAGAGAAGGCTTGTCATCTCAGACATTAATTATTCAGTTTATTGACCCTTTTTAGTTCTGCCCTCTGTTAGCGTCTGAGAGACAGGTTTGTTCTACAGGCTAAAAGCATAATTAAGAATAAATGACCTGTACTCGCTGTTTCAAGCTTGCATATTGTACTTGAACTCTCATACTGTACTTGGTGCTTGTTACAAATATTTGAAATTGTGTTATTTAATTACCGACATATTATGAATATCGCACAACTTAATATCTCGTTTCTTCCATGTTTGCTCCATACGTCATACAGCACTACTATATAAAACCCCTTCTATTTGTCATACCCAAACCCCCTTTTTCAACTGCAGCTTTTAAATTTCACCCAAATATCCTCAAGCATATGTGATATTAAAAAAAAATCTTGAATCTCTGAGGTTGGATGGGGGGTTTGGTGCCAACCCAGGCACAGGAACATTAAAACATTGAAAGAACTGTCACAAGAACAGGGCAATTCAGCCCAACAAACCTGTCTTTCCTGTTCACTTAAAATAACATCAAGTCAATATTTGGAGGTCCCCAAAGTCCTACTCTCCACCACACTGCTTGGTAATTTATTCGTTGTGTCTCTGGTTCTTCATGTGAAGAGAAACTTTATAACGTTTGTGCGAAATTGGCTCTTAATAAATTTCCAAACGTGTTACTTTTGCAGAGTTTTTTTTTTTTTTAAAGTAATGACTGGGATCCACTGTATTAATTCCTTTAATAATTTGAAACACTTCAATTGCGTCACCTCTTAATCTCCGCTTTCTTGACCTGAAAATGTTGAACTCCTTCAATGTCCCCTCCTCGCTTCATACATCTTAGTCCCAGAACAAGCCTGGTTGCTCTCCTCTGCACCGTCTCTTGTGCTTCTATGGAGGCTACAACCGTACACAGTACTCCAGGTGAGGCCTCATTAGTGTGCTATGTAACTTGAGCATAACCTCCCTTGATTTGTACTCCACACATTGTGATTTTAACCTCCTTCCTGAACGCTTCTGTACTGTCTGCATGTTGAGAACGACAAGTCCACTAGGAGGACACCCAGGTCTTTCTCAAGAGGGGTACTTTCAAGTTTCAGACATCCCTTTGTGTATTGAAATCTGACATTTTTACTCCCTATGTTTACATTGAATTACATTGAAGAACATGCAAACTTCATAAGTTATCTCCCAAAGCTATAACCAGAGTTTAATTTGGTAAAATGAAGTGTAATGTAATTTATCAAGTCTTTTGGCCAGTTACTGGTTTATTTTTGGTTTCATGGCCTTTCTGCTCTTTATTCTTCAGAAAGTTCCACAATTTGTGAAGCTGAGGTCACATAAATTGTTTGCTTATCATCTGCATATTTGTTATCTGTAAACATTGTTATTCTTTTCCCTTTTGAACAGCATACATTGAAATTAGCCCCACTCTAAGTGCAGAATTTTTGTTTCTGAAGAGCCACGTTGAAACAGTTAACGCTAATACTTACGTTTATACCATTTTGTAAATGTAGTCCTCATAATAACAGGCTTTGCTCTTTGTTACCTAAATAGAGCTTTAAAATCAAATAATGTGAAATGTACCTTCTTTTTAAAATTCATAATAACAGTCTTTACAAGGAAAGAATGTAGGTGTTCTTTAATAACTTAGCAACTGTTAAAACTGGCATAATGCAGTGTATTCAGAACTAAAATCGCAGCAGTGAGCGCCAGCTCCTGAGATTTTCCTTAACGGCCGGCCCATCCATCTATCTATCTATCCATTATCCAACCTGCTATATCCTAACTACAGGATCATGGGAGTCTGCTGGAGCCAATCCCAGCCAACACAGGGCGCAAGGCAGGAAACAAACCCCGGGCAGGGCGCCAGCCCACCACAGGGTGCACGCATACATGCACACACACACTAGGGACAATTTATAATCGCCAATGCACCTAACCTGGATGTCTTTGGACTGTGGGAGGAAACCCACACGGACACGGGGAGAACATGCAAACTCCACACAGGGAGGACCCGGGAAGCGAACCCCATCCATCTATCCTTTTTCTAAGATGCAGGGCCTTGGAGTACCACAGCCTGCTGTCTTTATCTTCTCAAAATCCATCCATCCCGCTATATCCCAACCACAGGGTCACGGGGGTCTGCCATCACAGCCAACACAGGGCGCAAGGCAGGAAACAAACCTCGGGCAGGGCGCCAGCCCACCGCAGGGCACACGCACACACACACACCAAGCACACACTAGGGACAATTTAGAATTGCCAATGCACCTAACCTGCATGTCTTTGGACTGTGGGAGTAAACTGGAGTACCCGGAGGAAACCCACGCAGACACGGGGAGAACATGCAAATTCCACACAGGGAGGACCCGGGAGGCGAACCCAGGTCCCCAGGTCTCCCAACTGCGAGGCAGCGGCGCTAGCCACTGTGCCGTCCTCTTCTCAAAATATTTTTTGGAATCTTTAAGTTTGTTAGATCTTGCCTTTTTGGGTAATAGTTTTAATGTGAAACAATTCAATCTTTGGTTGTTTTTTTTTTTTTTTGCAGATTGCAATTGAAAGACTTTTCAATGAATTTAAAGTGCAGCGCTTTGTGCCAGCCTCACTCTCCCTGATGTACACGGCTTCAGAAGTCAGGAACAGCAGCAGCATACAACTTGAGCCTATGGAGATCAGCACATTCCGCATCCAGCTGACGTGAAGCAAGCCTACGGGGAAATATTAAGAAGACTTTGCCAATACTGTGAAGAAAGGATTTTCATTCCTGTCTGTAATAACTTACCAAGGGGTCTTAAAGCCATGTAATGCCATTTAAATCTGTACATTGTGCAAATTCAGAAATAGGTAAATGTTACTTCAGCACATGAAAAGTTTGGTTGCAGATTAATATCACAGCCACACATTTAGTCTCAGGTTCATGATTTTTTCCCAAGAGTTTATTGTCTGCCCATTTGGAAAACTGACATAGAAGGTTCCCGATGCTGAATATGGCAACGGAGGTTTTGTTTTTTGTCGTTTGGAATATGCTTAATGCATAAAATCTCGTCAGCCCCTCTGACATTACCATGTAGATCTTATCATGTGTAACTATATAAAAGACATGGAAGTTAATTAAAAATTACGCTACACCCTCGGGGGCTGGAAAATATTTTATTAATAGGATTTAGTCTGTGCTGTCTGTCACAGATTGATCCTTAGGGTTATGTGCAATGCTTCAGCGGCCCTGCATAATGAATCAATGCCACACACGGTCAGGCAGAGGCGTCACAGTACACTTCTGACACGCAGATTTTATTGTACATTTTTTTCTTACTGGATTCCAAAGTTGCTATTATGGAGTGACAATGTGCCTTATTTTTTATTACTATAATAAATTTTTTCAGTACTGTTCATACTATCTATAGTAGTCTTAGGATCTTTTGCGTTTTGTCTTTTTGTGAAGTGACCCTTCTGTCTCTACATTACAGACAGCAATAACACACGCCGTGCTGTTTGAACTGTTTTTGTGACCTTTGAATGTATGAGCCGGTGTAATTGGATGTTATTGGATAAACCTTACTTGACTAAATGACTCTGAACTCATTATTTTTTATCATTATTCATTTTTCAGTTAATTGGAAGCAAATTCTTACTGTTTCAAGGTGCATCCATTCATTTTAAAATACGTTGCTTTTTTTTTTACCTTTCTTTTGCAATGGGCAAAAATTTTTAGAAATTGCAAATATTCTTTCATAGTGAGCTATCTTTGCAGCGATTTTTTTAACTGTTTTATATGCATCAGAAGAGGTCCTCTTTCCATAGACTTCAAAATAGGACTGTGACAAATTTAAAAATGCAAAAAGAATACAAAAGGCCCAGCCGGAGCCTTCTCTCCGATCGCTTCCATTGCTGGCCCTTTGTGATGATAGCTCAACAACACTGAAAGTTTTCACAAAATTGAAACTGTAAATAAATATTTGTCAGAGTACCCACAACGGTGAAATTAAGAAAGACAAGTACACTTTTTACAGGGGTCTTAAATACAAGAGGTTGAGAAAATGTAATTCTTGTTCTTAAGACACGTTTCTTTTTAAAATTTCATGTTTATACGTAATAATCTGAAAATCAATTCATAAATAAATCACAGAGGTGTAGCAGCCCTTTATGACACTTTAGGAATTAGGCGATCTTAACGTTTTTCTTATCAAGATTATTTTCACTAAAGGACTGAATTGTTGTTATGGCTGCCAACCTTGAGTTTCGACTCCATCTTGTTGTGATGCTGTTTCTTTGATTTGCCTTTCCTATCACCTTTGTACATGTCTCAGTTGAAATTCTAGCTGTCTTACGGTATATCGTTTTCCAAGGATAGTGGGTGCCATTGCTGCCTTGGCCGCTCACGCAGCATGTTCAGTGTTGGGATTTATATTTTTGTCTTTATTCTGAGGAAGCCTTAAGCAGTGTTTAACAGCAATGCCACCGATGGAGCCTCTTGTTCTACGCTGCATCTGTTTTCTACGAGACACCCGTGCCAATGACGTCTTATTTGCTCTGTAGGCTGGCGTATCATCAGTGAGGCAGACCAGAAGCGCAACGCTGTGTTTCTTTCTCCCAGCCCTGCTTACACTATGTGTGTTTCGTATTAAGGGGCCTGTAATTGTAGGAATATGTTGAAGGATGTGCCACATGTAATGTCTTGAATGAGATTTCCTGTCCGTCTTCAATCACTTTTGTTTGCCTTTGTGTTGTATTGAATTATTGAATTGTCTGATTTCATCCCCCCTTACCCAAAATGGCTTTGCTTGATGCAGAAGGCACAATCTTGTACTTTACACTCTTATATCTGTCCTAACAGATTACCATTGATTGAGAGTTCAATATTTTTATTTGCAATTTTTATATCTTTTGGTGAAATGTAATATAATGGGGTAAAGAATAAAATGATGATATTCTTATACTTGTCCATTGTTTTTGTTCAGCATTCTGGGATTGTTTCATCAGGTCTCTAAAGCTGCACTAGAAAAAATGACGTCAGTGAGAGGTCACACATGTTGTGCAAGTGGAAAGGTACCGTACTGTGTTGTCTGTCTGTCTGTCTTTTATGCAGTCTGAATCATGTCCGTAAAGTCATGTGATCTATAGCAGCCGAAGAGTTTCACTAAATAAGTGTGCTTTTTAATTCTCTGTGGAGTGTCCACGCTTACATCTATTTTCTGAGCTGACAATCCAGCAGCCCATTAGTTCAAAAAGGCAATAAAGTAATCATTAAAGTAATCATGGGAGATTGTCGAAGAAAGAGTTTGGATTTGACTGAAAATAATGAGGCCATTATGTCAAGGTTTATGAAAATAATGTGCAACGCTTGGCCATGTTTTTTTTTTCTTTTTTATTACTCAGTTTTCACTTTGTACATCTTTTGTGGCTTTGCAGCAGTTCGTTTTAGTAGAATATTACAACATTAGAACAATCTGGACGAGAAGAGGCCAACAAGCCCAACAAAGTTCACAAGTCCTCTCCACTCAATGCCTCCAAAATAACATCAAATCGAGATTTGAAAGTCCCTAAAGTGTACCACACTTCTTGGTAAATTATTTCATGTGTCAATACTGTATAGTTCTCTGTGTTAAGAAAAACTTCCTAACGTTTGTGGGAAATTGACCCTTAGCAAGTTTCCAGCTGTGTCTCCCTGTACTGTATGTCTGATTCGATGAGAGCCTGACTGCTTGGCCGGCAGTGTGGCTTAGTGGTTAAGGCGTTGGATTTCAAATCCTGAGGCTGTGGGTTCAAATCCTGCTACTGACCCTGTGTGACCCTGAGCAAGTCACATGACCTGCCTGGGCTCCAATTGAAAGAACCAAAAGTAATGTAGCCAATTGTATCATACATGTGGTAAGTCATCTTAGAAAAAGTAAGTAAATGTAATGTAATGGAGTTTGAGAAATGGATAGCATGCCAGGTGAAGCGGGGTGGATCACTCTCGACTTATTGAGGAGTGTTAATGAGGGAAATTGTGCAGAGGATTTTATACAGCATGCACTTCACACTTCCATACTGCTCAGTAGCACCCACTGACAGTGCCTATAAAGAGTGTTCGCCTCTTTGGATGTTTTCACATTTATTGTTATACTAGGGGGGCAAGTCCCACTGGCGCCTTTGGCACCCAAAACCCAGTTGCAGCCAGAATATTAGTAAAATCTGTAAATGTACAAAAGAAAAATTATTATAGGGGGTTCACTCTCCCTACACCCTGGCCTGTGCTATGCGCCAGCCACTTTGTGTCTCTGCTGCTCGCGTTGTGAAGAGGGAGGCTGAACGCACCTCAAGGAGACACGGTCGCTCCTCCGAAACCCCCTCTTAAATGGTGATACAATGGGAAACAAATACAGTTTTTATTTCTTTTTTCCTCCTCTTTGCTTGATCAGCTGCTGGCTTGCTGCTGCTGTGCTGCATGATCTGCAACATTTAAAAGCCTGTATAGCAGCTGTCCTACTCTTTGTCTTTTATTTCCGGCCCCGGGTGTGATTAAATCTCTTGGCACAAAGTCCCGTCTCGTGAGACGTGAGTTCTTGATATTTTTTAGTTTAAAAGTAGAATAAGAATCTGAAAATCTAACAACATCACATTAAAGTCTGATAAATTCTGAAAATAATGATACCAAACATATATATGTAGGTTTTAAAATAAGCCCGATTTAAAATTGTGATAGAAAACACCACATAAAATCGTTGCACTTTTAGGCTTATGATTTTATATATAGAGAGTAGATATCATTGAATCTCAGTGCATTTAATCCAGCTGTTTTTACACTGATCAACAGAAAAAGACTCTGTAATGTCAAAGTGGAGAGAAATTTAATTACAAATATAAAACACAAAACAATCACATAAGTATTCGCCCCCTTTAAGGTGAGACCTCTAAATCATAGCCGGCATTGCCAGTTGGTTTTAGAAGTCACAGAATTAGCTCAATGGAGATCACTTGTCTGTGGTTTCAGTGGATTATAATATAAATGAACCTGAATGAGGAAAGTCCAAACTGTCGTGAGTCAATGTGGTGGCCTAACCTACACAATGAAGACAAAAGAACACTTCAGACACCTCTGTGAACAGGTCCTGAACAGAACAGAAACAAGATGATATCCGAGTCCTTGGCATCCAGATAAGTCAATCATGAAGAAATGGAAAGAGTATGGCACCGGTATACAGTATGTCTGCCTAGAGCAGGCCATGCACAAAAACGGAGTGATCCTGCAAGAAGAAGACTAGTGATGGAGGCTACCAAGAGACCTATGAGAACTCTGAAGGAGCCACAAGCTACAGAGGGTGAGAGTGGAGAGACTGAGCAGACACCAGATGCTGCCCGGGTACTTTACCACACCTGGATTTAAGGGAGTGTGGCAAAGAGAATGCCATGTTAAAAAACACACAGGACATCTTGACTACAGTTTGCCAGAGTCACACGGGAGACAATTGGAAGAGGATTCTGTAATCTGATGAGACCAAAAATTATGTTTTTTGGCATCAGACTAAGCATCAAGTTTGAACGCTACACATTCTGAAAAACAAACCATTCCCATTATACTGTAGGGATGCCTTCTCTGCAGTAGGCTGTGGAGGACTTGTGAAGGTAAAATGAATCAAGAAGCTACCTGATGCCATTCGTAAGAAACCTGCACCTTGGGAGAAGATTGGTTTCCCTGCAATTCAACAAACCAAAGCATAAAGCCGAAGCTACACAGGATTGGCTAAAAAAACAATAAAGTAAATGTCCTGGAGTGGTCGAGTCAGAGTCCAGATCTCAAACCAGTGGTGAATTTGAGGCAGGGCCTAAAAAAAAACAAAAGGGTTGATGGCTCCGAAGTTCTCTTGCAGGCCATGACAGAGCTTATGTGGTTTTGGAACGACAGACTGAGGGAAAAGTGCAGGGTCCAGATGTGCAAAATTCACAGAGGCCTGTGCACACCAACTCAAGGCTATCATGGCCGCCAAAGGTGCATCTACGAAATCCTGAACGAATGAAGTGACTTCTAAAGCCAGGCGGCTACACCAGTGAGGATTTGGGTGTGTCATATTAAAAGCGGGTGAATACTTCTGAGATCATTTATTTTGTGTGTTATATTTTTAATTAACTTAAAGCACTTTTCTGAGGTCTGTTTTCACTTAGCCGATAGTCTTTTTCTGATGATCAATGTCAGAACAGTCACATTAAACCCACTGTGAGTCATTGTTGTATAATAACATGATAATAAAATGACAAACAGCCAAGCTGAACATTACATGATTCAGGTAAACCCCAAAATTTGCATCCTGGCTACATGGCACCAGACAAAGGATATGTAGAGAGGCGCAATGGGGGCAGAGGTTTCCACTCATTGGAGGATAATCGGCAAAGACGTTGAGAGAGTAGGCATTGAAGCGCGCAATTCTCTACGTGTCTTTGTATGCTGTAACAGTACCTTCACTGGGTACTAAGGGGCCGGGCCCATTATATCTCCTCCACCAAACTTTACAGTGGGCACTCTGCAGTCCACAAGGACTCCTGTCATGTGCCAAACGTAGATTTGTCTGTCAGACTGCCAGATTGTGAAGTTTGATTCATCACTCTAGAGAAAGTGTTTCCGCTGCTCCAGAGTACCCAGTGGACGTGTGCTTTACGCCACTTGGCATTGCACATAGTGATCTTAGGCTTGTGTGTAGCTGCTCAGCCATGGAAGCCCATCTCATGAAGTTCCTGATGCACAGTCCTTGTGCTGCTGTGGCTTCTACGAACAGTTTGGAGCTCTGCTGTGAGTGATGCCACAGAGGAGAGGAGATTTTTATGTGCTATGAACTTCAGCCCTCAGTGGCCCTGCTCAGTGAGTTTGTGTGGTCTGCCGATTCATGGATGAGCTGTTGTTGCCTGTAGTTGCTTCCACTTCACAATAATAGCACTTAGAGTTGAATGGGGCTAGCAGAGCAGACGTTTCACTTACTGACTTGTGGCATCCTGAGTCAGTACCACATTTAAAGTCACTGAGCTCTTCTGCTGCCAGTGTGTGTCAATGCAGATTGTAGAGCTAATGCTCCTGTTATAAATGACAATATGGAGGGATCTCCACATACTTTTCAGTGTATGTTCTTGAACCTTCTACCAATGTTGTGGTCCTGGACAAGAGCAAACTGTGTGTCTGATGTCTTCCAAATCTGCAGCCTGTGCTGCTGTAGCCACTCAGGAGGCCTCGAGTTCCTCATTTGTTCAGTCTTGACAGGTTCTGTAGTTGGCCAATCAGACAGCACTGTTGATAGTGTTTTTAGGTAATACATTCGTTTATCACCACAGGGAGATGCGCCTAACTTTTATACATGAAACATCCACCTTAATAAAAGGACAAGCACCTGACGTGTTGTGTGTCCACATGGTTGCCATGTCTCTGTTGTATTCTAATTGGTATGGGATTCGTAAACAGCAATGCTACTGTTTGTGCTGCACCATCTGTTGGAATGAAAAATGCCTTTTTTTTTTGTTACTACATCCATTATCCAACCCGCTATATCCAAACTACAGGGTCTTGGGGTTCTGTTGGAGCCAGTCCCAGCCAACACAGGGCGCAAGGCAGGAAACAAACCCCAGGCAGGGTGCCAGCCCACCACAGAGTGCGCACAAACACACACACCAAGCACACACTAGGGACAATTTAGGATCGCCAATCCACCTAACCTGCATGTCTTTGGACTGTGGGAGGAAACCCACGCAGACATGGGGAGAACATGCAAACTCCACGCAGGGAGGACCTGGGAAGTGAACCCGGATCTCTTTACTGCGAGGCAGCAGCGCTACCCACTGCGCCACCGTGCCGCCCTTGTTACTACCTGCATTACAAAATATATTCCAGTAAATGCTGCACTGAACACGTTTATGCTGAATGTACTGAGGTCTATGTTGATTACTTCGATTTCATCCCATCTTAGGCAGTTAGCACAGTGTGTTTAGCGAAAAAAGGAAATCCTACAAAAACGTGATTGCATCAGTGTGCACCCCCCTTTAATAACCAAGGATGTGGCTGCGTCCAGAATCGACCAATCACAAGAAGTCTCCTCTCAAACAGTAGGCCGCAGACACCAATTCAAGTGGCTCTGACTGAGCTGAGATAAAGTTTGGCTGTTCTTGTCAGATTATTCTGATATCCTCTTGGTTGCAACTCCAAAAGCTGTGGTCTGCAAAGAGCTTTTAAAACATGAATGGTGAAAAGTTTCAGTCAGGGCAGGGTACAAAAAAGCATCCCATGGAGCAAAGTGAAGCAGAGAAAATATGGATCAATAGTCAGTCTACCAAGAGCAAGACGTCGCTCCAGGACTGATGAGAAGACAAGGAGAATACTAGTTGAAAGGTGAACCGTGAGCCCGGTCCGAGGCGCTGTGCCCTCTGCAGGAGGTTTTTCTTTAAGGACATCTCTGAATTTGGCTTCATTCATCCCTCTCTTGTGATTCTTGTGTCTGAGGAGACGACAACTGAACTCTTTGTGCAGAACTCCAAGTGCTGTGTCTAGCAAAGACCAGGCACTGTTCATCGCCTTCCTAATATAATCCCTATGGTGGAGCATGCTAGGGGCAGCATCATGCCATAGGGTGCTTCTCAGCAGCAGGGCCATAGAGACTGGTCAGCATTGAGAGAAGGATGAATGCAGCCAAGTCCTTGAAGAAAATCTGCTCCATAGTGCATGCGACCTCACACTGGGGTGACGAGGAATCTGAAGAAAGAAAGGCCGACCAACCAACCATCCGACTCCGGCCTGCCTGCACCTTTTCAGAGTTGCGGTTTTACTCCATTGTCTCCATGATGGGCAACTCTTGGGAGTTTTCTCTCCTTTACTCAGCCTTTTCCATCATGGGGTTGGTGCTTTCAACAGTCCGCCTGATGACGGTTGTTGCTTTCAGGGCCTTTCCATCTGCTGGTGGTCAGAGCTGTTTGTATTGACACTCTGGCAGTGCCATTCTGAAATTCTCATGCTACAAAAAGTAAAGAGAATCAAAGTTTACAGCCAAGACAACACTGGAAGGGCTTTTGGACAAGTCTCCAGCCACAGCCCAGACTTAAACCGCATAGATCATCTGTGGAGAGACCTGAAGTTGAAAGTTCACAGATGCTTCTCACCCAATGTAATGGACCTTGAGAGGATCTGCCAAGAAGTATCCAGGTGTGCAAAGCTTGTAGAGATTTACCTAAAGAGACTCAAATCTGCAATTGTTGCCAAAGGAACTTCTACAAAGTAACAAATTTAGGCGCTGCATACTTCAGTCAACGAGAGATTTCAGTTTTTGATTCGGAGAACCAATTTTCACTTTCTCATTGAGTTATTGAATGTAAATTGATGGGCAAAGTGGCAAATTTATCCAAATCTACAGCACAATAAAGTGTTCTAAAATGTGAAGGAGTCTGAATCCTTTCTGAATGTGCTGTAGGAGTCCTGATCTGAATCCCGTTGATCATCACTGGAAGGCGCTGAAAGCTGCAGTTGGGAGAAGATGCCCATCAGACCTCAGAGAACTTGACAAGAATGGGCCAGACGGCCACTCGACAAGTGTGGACATTTCACTCGGAGCTACAGAAAGAGCTTGACGGCTGGTATGGTTTCCAAAAGCTTGTGGTATGAGATTTAATGCTATAAGGGTGCCAATATTTTAGTGCATGTCATTTTCATTTGTTTAATTATTTGAAATTATATGTTGAAGGTTCTAAATCCAAAGCAAAGTTTCTCTTCTACTAAACGTGATATAAAGAATTGTTGACATCAAACTCTTGTCAGGTTCCGCTTAGTTCAGAGTCAATGTTGAGCTTTTCTTTTTAAATGAAGGGGTGCTGATACTTTTAGCCTCTTCTGTGTGGTGCGGCTGTCACACTCATTTGCTTTGCTTCCGTTTTTGGCGCAGAGACTGATGTTAATGAGTCTAATGGCTGAGTAAAGTATCTGAACCTGCTCTCCCGCTTGCCTTGTTGCTGAAATCTGATGATCTGGGAACAGATAAAAGGAAGGGACACCTTCTATGGAGAAGAGACACGGTAACAGTTAATCCTGGAGTGCAGTCTTGGGCTGTGTCACCTCTCAGAAGGGCAAGTGCAGCAAAAAAGCATGGAGGGTGAGAAGATGACTTGTAACTGTGGGTCTACACATCCAGTAAGGGAGGGACGTCACCCTAAAACCTTTAAAAGATTAAGCAGGACTTGTGGCAGACAGCCAAGACTTTCAAGGGCCTTGGGATGTTAGGTGAGGTGGGTCAGACTTCTCACAGGTTACTGCTGTTATAAAAGCTCGATAGAGTTGAAGTTCACCCACATGGAATTGAATGGCAGACTGGAGCCCCACTACCATCCACCCATCCATCCATCCATTTTCCCAACCTGCTTATCCAGGACAGCTGGAGCCTATCCAAGCAATCGTGCTGCATAAAGCAGGAACACCAGCAGGATGAAGTGCCAGTCCATCGGCTCTGAGGGCTCAGCCAAAAGACTGCCCAGCTTTTACACACGTCTTTTATTTCTGGGCAATTTTCAGCATTTTCTAATAAGCCACATTTTGTCGAGAATCCTTCACAGGGCTACAAATTGCCAGGCAAGTCGCTAAACATCCACCGTGTTTGTGCAGCTTTTCGTCTTTCCCAATAAGTGGCTTTCGAAGTGGATGCAAGCCATTTGAGAGATCAATCCCATTTAACTGGTCTAGACACAAAATGAGCCTTTAAGTCCACTTTATGGGAGCACATGCCAGCAAATGGGAATCTCCCGCTGCTGCGCTCTCGCTTGAAATCTAATCCTTTATCCAAATAGATAATCTGACAGCGCTCTTCTAAGAGAAATCAAGGAAATTTGTTGCCATGTTGACCTTGTTCAAGAAAATCACTTTAAAAGTGGCCAGTAAAAGGCACAGATGGGACGGCCCTTCCCGCACTGCTACGCAATTACGGGGGGCCATTTCTGTAAAAAGTAAATGTCCAAAATTGACTTCTGTTAACTCCTCCACGGATGCTTGACAGCACTTCAGAAGTTATAAAAATTGAATCAGAACTGCTCAACTAATACACGTTCAGCACCTTGGAGAGCAACAAGCCATAAAGAAATGGTCACCTACTGACCGTCACCTAGTAGAGCAGCGGCCACCATCTGTCCTATAACGTTGAAGGCACACGTGGATAGCCCACTGATACACTTTTGAAGACATTTGTCTAAAATAAAGCAAACCCTCGTTCTGAATTCTATCAACGCCCAAGACAGAAGACGAGTGAAGCGCATGTCCACGTGTCCCAAGAGCTCGGCCGCCATCTTGCTGCTTGCTTCCAGGCAAAGTCGTCTTTTTGATATTCCCAGAAGTGTCTCCAGTTTACCCAGTGCAGGGTCACCTCAGCAGCAATGGGTGTTGTCAAGATCAGTGTGATGGGGCTGGGGTTCTGAAAGCCGTCCTGCACCTTGTCTGAATGTGGTGATCTTCCTCAGAACACATCCGATTCATGGAAGATAAGAATTTGTACCTGCAGATCAGCTTTCCTTCAGTGTCTTAGGATTGGATTTACATGTCCTGCTGCTCAGTCCCCATTTTATATTTGTAAATATTAAATCCCCTTCTTTACCGTGGCTCTGGCTCATCAGTGCACCTCTCTGCAATGGTCTCCTCCTTGTTAAGTCACCGCTATCTATCTATCTATCTATCTATCTATCTATCTATCTATCTATCTATCTATCTATCTATCTATTAATGAGCTTTTCATCTATCTATCTATCTATCTATCTATCAATGAGCTTTTCATCTATCTATCTATCTATCTATCTATCTATCTATCTATCTATCTATCTATCTATCTATTAATGAGCTTTTCATCTATCTATCTATCTATTAATGAGCTTTTCATCTATCTATCTATCTATCTATCTATCTATTAATGAGCTTTTCATCTATCTATCTATCTATCTATCTATCTATCTATCTATCTATTAATGAGCTTTTCATCTATCTATCTATCTATCTATCAATGAGCTTTTCATCTATCTATCTATCTATTAATGAGCTTTTCATCTATCTATCTATCTATCTATTAATGAGCTTTTCATCTATCTATCTATCTATCTATCTATCTATCTATCTATTAATGAGCTTTTCATCTATCTATCTATCTATCTATCAATGAGCTTTTCATCTATCTATCTATCTATTAATGAGCTTTTCATCTATCTATCTATCTATTAATGAGCTTTTCATCTATCTATCTATCTATCTATCAATGAGCTTTTCATCTATCTATCTATCTATCAATGAGCTTTTCATCTATCTATCTATCTATCTATCTATCTATCTATTAATGAGCTTTTCATCTATCTATCTATCTATTAATGAGCTTTTCATCTATCTATCTATCTATCTATCTATCTATCTATTAATGAGCTTTTCATCTATCTATCTATCTATCTATCTATCTATCTATCTATCTATTAATGAGCTTTTCATCTATCTATCTATCTATCTATCAATGAGCTTTTCATCTATCTATCTATCTATTAATGAGCTTTTCATCTATCTATCTATCTATTAATGAGCTTTTCATCTATCTATCTATCTATCTATCTATTAATGAGCTTTTCATCTATCTATCTATCTATCTA
Organism: Erpetoichthys calabaricus; assembly: GCF_900747795.2. Lineage (NCBI taxonomy): Eukaryota > Metazoa > Chordata > Cladistia > Polypteriformes > Polypteridae > Erpetoichthys > Erpetoichthys calabaricus. Next base: position 38,150,009 of record NC_041400.2, on the reverse strand, counting down.
TCTATCTATTAATGAGCTTTTCATCTATCTATCTATCTATCTATCAATGAGCTTTTCATCTATCTATCTATCTATTAATGAGCTTTTCATCTATCTATCTATCTATCTATCTATTAATGAGCTTTTCATCTATCTATCTATCTATCTATCTATCTATCTATCTATCTATTAATGAGCTTTTCATCTATCTATCTATCTATCTATCAATGAGCTTTTCATCTATCTATCTATCTATCAATGAGCTTTTCATCTATCTATCTATCTATTAATGAGCTTTTCATCTATCTATCTATCTATTAATGAGCTTTTCATCTATCTATCTATTTATTAATGAGCTTTTCATCTATCTATTAATGAGCTTTTCATCTATCTATCTATCTATCTATCTATCTATCTATCTATCTATTAATGAGCTTTTCATCTATCTATCTATCTATCTATCTATCTATCTATCTATCTATCTATCTATTAATGAGCTTTTCATCTATCTATCTATCTATCTATCAATGAGCTTTTCATCTATCTATCTATCTATCAATGAGCTTTTCATCTATCTATCTATCTATTAATGAGCTTTTCATCTATCTATCTATCTATTAATGAGCTTTTCATCTATCTATTAATGAGCTTTTCATCTATCTATCTATTTATTAATGAGCTTTTCATCTATCTATCTATTTATTAATGAGCTTTTCATCTATCTATCTATTTATTAATGAGCTTTTCATCTATCTATCTATCTATCTATCTATCTATCTATTATACGGTGCCTCTCGTCCCTCTCTGTCTAAAGTATCAGTTTTATGGTGTCTCCTATCTTTCTCTCTCTATCGTCCTCGGTGACCTCCCTTTGAGTTGTCCTTGCCAGGTGATCTTGTACTCCGCTGGATTTCTGCAACTCTGTTTTTCAGTTTTGTTTACTATTTAAAGGTACAAACATTTCAAAATGGTGCAACTATCTATCTGTGATCCCTAAAGATGGAAAGGCTTTGAGAGTGTCAGGACTGTTTAAAGCACAAACCTCATGATGGACAAGCCTGAGTAAATAAGTGAAAAGAGCAAGAGCTGGACATCATGGAGACATTGGAGGAAAGCCACAAACATGAAAAGGTGCAGGCACACCGGGGTCTGTCTGTCTGTCTTTTGCTTGCTATGTCTGCCATGATACCCTACTGTCATTCTCCTTTTTCTTCTTCTTTCTCTCTGTCTTTGCTTGTCTTTCGCCAGCTCCGTCTTGTCCTCCATTCAGGTCTCACCTGCCAACCCCTCTCCTGCAGGCCACACTTGACTCCATCATGCAATGGCTGCACTGCCCGTGACTGCCACCTCCTTCCTTTCCTCTTCCCCCATCCGTCCCAGAGGGGCAGCACACGTTGCCATTGTGCCTTTGTGTGGAGACCCCTGCGTCTCAGTATGGAGAATGTGAGAGTGAACCACAGTGTGAGATGAAGGAGAAGAGCACCAGTCATGATGGCCAGACAGACTGCAAGCGTTTGTGTGTAACAAACAATAACTGACACTTTGACACCAGGTTGTGTTTTAATGGTCTCATGGGCCTTCGATAAAGCGCCTTACCCCTCTGCGGCGTTTGGCCTCATCAGCAGTGCGGCGGTGCCTGGTGGGCCGCACTCTTGGGGGTGTCCTGCCTGTCCAGTGCTCATTTATTAATTCTGGTCGGCGGTGACTAATTGTTTCTGTCTTCAGATGAGACATGGAGGGCTGCTGGCCAGCCAGGAGTGATTTATTCCTGCCGAGCAGTAATTGCTATTTTAGTTGTTAATTTTAAGTGCCTCATCTGTTTAACGCTGAGTAATTGGCACGGCGTGTTTTCTTGTAGAACAAGCAAGAACGGCTGTCATTCCGCGCTCAAATCTTTTAGTTGCCGCTGCGTTTTTTTTGGATTTCATTGTGTTTGTAGTGGCACTGAAGAAGTGATTAATGACGCTGGCCTACATTAAGATCACGTCCAATGCGAGACACGCCCCTGAGCGGTCACTCCAGGACCGCATTTATAAAGCGTTACGACGCTGGCAGGCTGCCCTCCCGGACCTGAGATGTAACCTTTTACTCTTGATATACTTTGTTGATCCTTTTATTTGCTTGTTTAATTGTGTTTTGTTTTCTCGTTGAATATGTGCTTTAGGTTGATCTTTGTTTCTTGTGCACTCTATGCTGAGCTCAGGGGGGTGGGACCCCCAGTCCAGCACTGCAGCTCTTCTGTCCTTAGCCTCTCTGTTTTGTGTTAGTGTAAGCAATGCTTTTTTTTAATCTGTTTTTTATTTGATTGCAAAGAAAGGAAGAGGATAGCAAATAAAAACATTTCCATGTATACATTTGAAACTGACAATCACCCACCAACTCCAGAGCTATAGAAGAGAAAAGAGAGTAAAGTATAAATTAATAAAACACACAGGTCACTGACAAAGCCCAGAGGCCCACATGTCCGAAGCTAAAATTTACAAATTAGTCGGATCCTGGATTCACTGTCAACCATTTGTTATGAACTTGAGAGTCCCAAAGCACAAAAGTTCCAACAATATTCAAAATGCCCGCTAAAGGGGGAAATTCCGTCACAAACCCAGCTAGTCACACAAAAAAGGCAAAGAAGATTCTTTATAAACTAAAGGTTTGTCACTCCCTGTTTCGCTCATAATGTGTTGCGAGTGTAAGTGGAGCAGAAAAAAACAACATCAACAGTCAGCAGGTCAGATGGCAGGCATCTGCCAAAGAGGAACCTCAGCTTTGGAGTGAAGCTCCTTCTGATTGGCTGGTCCTGGTGACCCTGACTTTATTAAGGCAGCGCTTGGTATTCACCACTAAACACTAATGGCAAGTTAACTCTGTCAAGCAGCTGTCTCCCTGTACCCCACCATCTTGTGCCATGTGGGTAGTTCAGCTACTCCACCGTGATGCCAAAACTTTCAGTTATTCTGTCATAGAAATTCTGGCATAGAATGTCCACACGTTGTATTTAAATGAAAATGACCTCCGTCCATGCTAGCATTTTCACATCATTTACAAAAGTACAGTGCATCCAGAAAGTATTCACAGCGCATCACTTTTTACACATTTTGTTATGTTACAGCCTTATTCCAAAATGGATTAAAATCATTTTTTTCCTCAGAATTCTACACACAACACCCCATAATGACAACGTGACAAAAGTTTACTTGAGGTTTTTGCAAATTTATTAAAAATAAAAAAACTGAGAAATCACATGTACATAAGTATTCACAGCCTTTGCTCAATACTTTGTCGATGCACCTTTGGCAGCAATTACAGTCTCAAGTCTTTTTGAATATGATGACACAAACTTGGCACACCTATCCTTGGCCAGTTTCGCCCATTCCTCTTTGCAGCACCTCTCAAGCTCCATCAGGTTGGATGGGAAGCGTCGGTGCACAGCCATTTTAAGATCTCTCCAGAGATGTTCAATCGGATTCAAGTCTGGGCTCTGGCTGGGCCACTCAAGGACATTCACAGAGTTGTCCTGAAGCCACTCCTTTGATATCTTGGCTGTGTGCTTAGGGTCGTTGTCCTGCTGAAAGATGAACCGTTGCCCCAGTCTTTTGTCAAGAGCACTCTGGAGCAGGTTTTCATCCAGGATGTCTCTGTACATTGCTGCAGTCATCTTTCCCTTTATCATAACTAGTCTCCCAGTTCCTGCCGCTGAAAAACATCCCCACAGCATGATGCTCCAACCACCATGCTTCACTGTAGGGATGGTATTGGCCTGGTGATGAGCGGTGTCAGGTTTCCTCCAAACGTGACGCCTGGCATTCACACCAAAGAGTTCAATCTTTGTCTCATCAGACCAGAGAATTTTCTTTCTCATGGTCTGAGAGTCCTTCAGGTGCCTTTTGGCAAACTCCAGGCGGGCTGCCATGTGCCTTTTACTAAAGAGTGGCTTCCGTCTGGCCACTCTACCATACAGGCCTGATTGTTGGATTGCTGCAGAGATGGCTGTCCTTCTAGAAGGTTCTCCTCTCTCCACAGAGGACCTCTGGAGCTCTGACAGAGTGACCATCGGGTTCTTGGTCACCTCCCTGACTAAGACCCTTCTCCCCCAATCGATCAGTTTAGATGGCCAGCCAGCTCTAGGAAGAGTCCTGGTGGTTTCGAACTTCTTCCACTTATGGATGATGGAGGCCACTGTGCTCATTGGGACCTTCAAAGCAGCAGAAATTTTTCTGTAATTTTCCCAGATTTGTGCCTCGAGACAATCCTGTCTCGGAGGTCTACAGACAATTCCTTTGACTTCATGCTTGGTTTGTGCTCTGACATGAACTGTCAACTGTGGGACCTTATATAGACAGGTGTGTGCCTTTCCAAATCATGTCCAATCAACTGAATTTACCACAGGTGGACTCCAATTAAGCTGCAGAAACATCTCAAGGATGATCAGGGGAAACAGGATGCACCTGAGCTCAATTTTGAGCTTCATGGCAAAGGCTGTGAACACTTATGTACATGTGATTTCTCAGTTTTTTTATTTTTAATAAATTTGCAAAAATCTCAAGTTAACTTTTTTCACGTTGTCATTATGGGGTGTTGTGTGTAGAATTCTGAGGAAAAAAATGAATTTAATCCATTTTGGAATAAGGCTGTAACATAACAAAATGTGGAAAAAGTGATGCGCTGTGAATACTTTCCGGATGCACTGTATCTCTGTCCACAGTGAAATGCCCAAAAATGCATGGATGGATAGAAATATGGAAGGGTAGAAAAGACCTGAACGTTTGCCTGTACTGAGCGTGTGCACATCGGAGGAAAAATCCTTTAGGACAGGGCTGATCAGTTACAAATTCAGTTGGGCGAGATGTGCAGATCAATAAATGTAGCAACTTCAGCTGGCAGTAAACAGCAACAGTTAAACCAACACAAATGAATGAATGTATTGAAAAACAAGTAATGCTTAGTCATTGTCTCCCTTTTCAATGTGGTCACATCTGACCCAGGCACATCTCAAAGTGCATAAAATCAAAAAACTGCACAGTATTAGCAATAACATTTGTTTTCATTTTGAGTTAAAATAAATATTGTGGTCATATTTGACCCGAGCACATCACAAAGTGCATTTAGCAGAATAAAAAACAACCCTTGCTGCTATCAAAGAATGACAAGTGATAACAGTAACTGACACACATGAATACAACTACTAACGCAATTCACTTTAAATCACCACTTGTGTGAGTAGCAGCGCTTACATTGGAAACAAAATGGTGGTGGGATGTGTTTGGGTCACGTTTGAGGTACTGTGGAGGTATATAAAGGTCGAGAGTCCTATCACTACATGTTTTGTCTATTTGGTGAAAAAGCATAATGTTTAAAATTTGAAATTGACAAGTCATCGTGTATCTTATATATAAACATCTACATGTGGAAGTGTGTCTGTCTGTCTGGCCCAGAAGTGAGAGGTGGAGTCGGAAAAAGGGCTCAACCTATGAGGAGACGGAAAACTCACTTAGCCACTAATAACACCAGCAAGGCGAGCACGTAGGCAAAACGAAACCGCAGAAGAAGTAGACACTCGCTTAGCCACTAATAACACAAACGATGCAAGCACATTAGTAAATCGAAACCTCAGAAGAAAGACAAAGTTGCTTAGCTGTTAACATCGGCAAAACGGTATCCCTTTTACTTTTCCTCTCACGGCTAATACACAAGCGATGTGAGCACATCGGCAAAATGAATCCTCAGAAGAAAGAGACACTTCCTTAGCCGGTAATACACAAATGATGCAAGTACATCGGTAAAATGAAACCTTAGAAGAAGGGGATATTCGCTTAGCCACTAATAACACAAACGATGTGAGCACATTGGTAAATCGAAACCTCTGAAGAAAGACAAAGTCGCTTAGCCGCTAATGACACAAGCAAGGTGGGCACATCGGCAAAACAAAACCTCAGAAGAAGAGGACACTCGCTTAGCCACTAATAACACAAACGATGCAAGCACATCGGTGAATCGAAACCTCTGAAGAAAGAGACACTCGCTTAGCCGGTAATACACAAACGATGCAAGTACATCGGTAAAATGAAACCTTAGAAGGGGATATTCGCTTAGCCACTAATAACACAAACGATGCAAGCACATCGGTGAATCAAAACCTCAGAAGAAAGACAAAGACGCTTAGCTGTTAACATCGGCAAAACGGTATCCCTTTTACTTTTCCTCTCACAGCTAATACACAAGCGATGTGAGCACATCTGCAAAATGAATCCTCCTTGGAGAGAGATGCCCAGAGTAGTTCCTTTCAATTACCTTTTCATTTCATTTGTTTTTCCTGATGATTGCAATAGTTTCTAGGACCCTGGGCTTTTACAGCACGGGCTTACACAGCTAGTAATAATAATTCTTTACATATATATATATTGTGATAGTTGCCCGGACACCACCAGTCGGAGACCACATCTTTATAAAACACGCACATTTATTAAATATTAAATAAACAATTCCAACACTCCACACAATGCACTCAGCAATAATCACCCTTCAATACTCTGTCTCAGTCCTTTGCCGCCTCTACTCCTCCAGGGAGCTTCGTCCTTCTCCCACTCCCGACTCTGGCTCAATGACAGTAAGGAGTCGGCCCCTTTTATCCCTGCCCGGATGTGCTCCAGGTGGCTGATGACGTCCCTCTTGCAGCACTTCCTGGTGTGGCGGAAGTGCTGCCCTTTGACCTGGAAACACTCCGGACGTCCCTGGCCGATCCCTCCGCCATCTTGCAGAGTGTGGCGGAAGTAACAACATCCGGGTCCCACGAGGTGTAAAGCGCCCCCAGGCGGTGGCCACAGGTCCCAACAAGTCTGACAGTTTGTTCTCCTTTCCCGTGGTCCTCTCCTGCTCCGTGGCAGTTGTGCCCTCGTGGCCCGGAAGTTATTCTTGCCACCTTCCGGTCCTTTCTGGCGTCCCGGCCAGGTAATAATCCTGGCCACCTGTGACAATATATATATATATATATATATATAGCACTTTACTTTCTACTCAAATCGCTGTGCAAACTCCATGCAGGGAGGACTCGGTAAGCAAAACACAATCTCCTTACTGCGGGCAGGCTACCTGCATAGGTGTACCGTACTGCATAGAACTGTGCTTGATAGTTTAAAATTACAAACACAGAAGTTTTGAAATCGAAGAATATCAACCGCAAGTGAATAATGAGCTCTAAATAAGTTCTGCAAAGCAATCAGGGCTTAATGTGATTGAGTTTTAAAGAAGATTCCAAACTTTTTGCATGTTTTCATCAGATGCAGTCTTTCTAATTCGTTCTTCGCTTTGAGTGTCAATGGCTGATCGTTGTCCTTTTAACAGCCAGGAATCCATAGAATCGAAGCGTGTGAGTGGAGGATCAACCAATTGAATGAAGACAAGCATGGAGACGGTGTTTGTGAGTAATGAGGCTCCCATTGGAGTAACAATTAGATTCATTTGCGAAAACCCAATCGCTTGATGAAACTGGACTACAACTAAAACTAGGCATGCAATTGATCATAAAATCATTTAACTTGTAGTCAGTGCCACGAGCAGCTGTTGCAGCCGAGCTGTACCATCACACCAAAAAAACCAAAATCACTGTATCACAGCCTACTACCACCACTTCGAGACACACAACAATGCACTGCATTGTGGGTTGAATGTTGCTCGGCTATGCGGAGTGTTGCATTCATGGTTTTCACTACTGTAAGGATTTATGCAGGTGTTTCTGAAGGCTCATGAATTGTTGTTCTCAGTTTTTCTCTGCCTTTCTGGCAGGACCACGGGCTTGGCCACTTGGCCTCCATTTGATAGGCCAACCATAAAGGAGTGAAAACGCTGGCAGCCAAGGGATTTATCTCAAACTTGTAGAAATCAGTAGATTGTGTTTTGCGCATGTATGCAGATCTCAAACAGTACAAAACACAATTTCGAGGCATACCTGAAAGTAACGCATGTGCCGTGGAAAGTAACCTCTCTGTGTTCTGCCAAGTTGGGGTATGATTATCTTCTGTGAAGGGTGACCAATCAGGGATTGAGATATTGTAACGAGAAGAATCCAATCAGGGAAGGGCTACCAAATAAGCATGAACCAATCAGAGTGCAATTAGAGTTTGCATTTTCAATCTGTCCGCTGTCACTCATCCACAATGCAGCACTGAGCCGATGTGTTCAGATGCGGAGAATGTTTTTAGAAGTCTCCTCTTTCACGGGTGGAAAATGCCAAGGAAGTATGGACGAAAGACGAAAACGGAGACTAATGTTGGCGTTTTTAAAAAAATTATAGCAGTGTGGACGTGGCCTCAGAAGAATTAACTCCTCCTATATTTACAATGGAGGCACCATTGTGACTGACTGTGTCCTCAGGGTTTGCGTGGCCATCAGAGGTCTGCAGTCTGATACGGCTGTCTCTCTGGACCAAGCAGATGGTTGTCTATGCAGTCAACTGGCTTAATAATTAAAAATACAAATGTGCCAACTCAATCAGCAGTAGGGAGAGATGAGAATAAGACCAGTGGCATCGTGATGGCAGAAAATGAGCAGCTTCAGTGCCAGCTTTGGGCCACACTGTCTCCATCCTACTATGGCATGACCATCTGCCCATTTAAGGGTAACAAGCTGGCAGGTAAAAGTCCACAGGGGCAGAGTCCTACAATAAAATTCTCTGGGACCCTTTAAGCCTCTAAACTGCGAAGGACAGGGAGGAGATCTATCTTCCAAATAGAGGACTGCCACTTTGTGGAATGGCAGGATCACTGTGGTGTCCCCATGCTACTGCCATACAATCCCCAAAATAGTGCAGGTAGCACAGCCCTGGCTTCGGCTGCTTTTAATCTGAAACTAAAAGACCACCTCAGTGATCCCTGGCCTTTTGTTCCTGTCATGTAATGATGCCATGATGTCGACAGGAGAAGTAAACTTCAGATGAATGTTCTTCAACCTGACCCCACAGCCCCCTCAATTAGGAGTCTTTTTGTATTAAGAAGGTTAAATCTGCCACACTGCTGTGCATCACCAGAAAACTTCACTCGGCTTGTGACAGTGGCTTCAACCTTCCCAAATCGATCAAATATCATGTAAAAGCTTACAAAACAGAAGTGACTGCCATATTCGGAATACAACGAGATAACAAAAGGCAATTCAAATGACAAAGGCCGTGTGAAGGACAAAGGAGCTGTGGTACCTGCCGCAGTCCTGCTTCTTGAACCTTCTCAGCTCAGGGGGCCCTCTGAGGCCTCTGCCTCCTCGTCAGTCGATTAAAAGGCTGCAGTTAAAGGCCTCACTTGATGTTCCTCGACATCTTTTCTTATTCACTGATGGCTGTCTCTCCATTGGAACAATCCAGTGCTTGGCACCTGTAGTTCTGCTCTAAAACTGTCCTCACTCCCGTCGGCAGGATTATGTCTGGCTGTCCTCCATTGTGGCGTTTTACACGTATGGGTAATGTGCAAGAGACCCCTCTACAAGGGGCACCACAGGCACATACTGAGGAGCCAACGAATGACTTCCACAGCAAAGCCTGGCCAGTAGCAGATTGAGCCTTCTAGTCCAGGTGGGCAAGCCTTGGCCCCCTGTTGGAGAGAAAATGCTAACACTGATCTTGACCACAAGGACCCTTGGACAGACCATTTCTATCTTTGGCACTAAGTGTTCTCTAGCCTCCTAGTTGTCTGCAGCACTTTTACACCTTTTTAGTGTCATCAATTGTGTGCCCACTTCAGAGGACAACAACCAGCCCTCCCAGGCCTCTCTGCACCTTTTGCCAGCTAAGCCTTTGGTGAAAGTCATCTTATAACTCAAATAGCAACTGGCAGCTATGCAAACCCAGCTCTAGTTTGCAAAATGCCAGGCTGAAGGGTTAGCTGTTGGCATCATGTGGGCTGTGGAAAGCCACTTGGATTTGTGACTGTATGGCTTGATGAACTGTTCAATCTATTTTATATAGTGCCTTTCAAATCTATCTATCTATCTATCTATCTATCTATCTATCTATCTATCTATCTATCTATCTATCTATCTATCATATAGTGCCTTTCATATCTATCTATCTATCATATAGTGTCTATCTATCTATCATATAGTGTCTTCTATCTATCTATCTATCTATCTATCTATCTATCTATCTATCTATCTATCTATCTATCATATAGTGTCAGTCTATCTATCTATCATATAGTGCCTTTCAAATCTATCTATCTATCTATCTATCTATCTATCTATCTATCTATCTATCTATCTATCTATCTATCTATCTATCTATCATATAGTGCCTTTCATATCTATCTATCTATCATATAGTGTCTTCTATCTATCTATCTATCTATCTATCTATCTATCTATCTATCTATCTATCTATCATATAGTGCCTTTCATATCTATCTATCTATCATATAGTGTCTATCTATCTATCATATAGTGTCATCTATCTATCTATCTATCTATCTATCTATCTATCTATCTATCTATCTATCTATCTATCTATCTATCTATCTATCATATAGTGTCAGTCTATCTATCTATCATATAGTGCCTTTCAAATCTATCTATCTATCTATCTATCTATCTATCTATCTATCTATCTATCTATCTATCTATCTATCTATCTATCATATAGTGTCAGTCTATCTATCTATCATATAGTGCCTTTCAAATCTATCTATCTATCTATCTATCTATCTATCTATCTATCTATCTATCTATCTATCATATAGTGCCTGTCATATCTATCTATCTATCATATAGTGCCTTTCAAATCTATCTATCTATCTATCTATCTATCTATCTATCTATCTATCTATCTATCTATCTATCTATCTATCTATCTATCTATCTATCTATCTATCATATAGTGCCTTTCATATCTATCTATCTATCTATCTATCTATCTATCTATCTATCTATCTATCTATCTATCTATCTATCATATAGTGTCTATCTATCTATCATATAGTGTCTTCTATCTATCTATCTATCATATAGTGCCTTTCAAATCTATCTATCTATCTATCTATCTATCTATCTATCTATCTATCTATCTATCTATCTATCTATCATATAGTGCCTTTCAAATCTATCTATCTATCTATCTATCTATCTATCTATCTATCTATCATATAGTGCCTGTCATATCTATCTATCTATCTATCATATAGTGCCTTTCAAATCTATCTATCTATCTATCTATCTATCTATCTATCTATCTATCTATCTATCATATAGTGCCTTTCAAATCTATCTATCTATCTATCTATCTATCTATCTATCTATCTATCTATCTATCTATCTATCTATCTATCTATCTATCTATCTATCATATAGTGCCTTTCAAATCTATCTATCTATCTATCTATCTATCTATCATATAGTGCCTGTCATATCTATCTATCTATCATATAGTGCCTTTCAAATCTATCTATCTATCTATCTATCTATCTATCTATCTATCTATCTATCTATCTATCTATCTATCTATCTATCTATCTATCTATCTATCTATCTATCTATCTATCATATAGTGCCTTTCAAATCTATCTATCTATCTATCTATCTATCTATCATATAGTGTCTGTCTATCTATCTATCATATAGTGTCTGTCTATCTATCTATCATATAGTGCTTTTCATATCCATCTATCTTTTTATCCATGTATGTTTAATCTCTGTTACGCAGTTCTGTTTTTTGCCTATCTGTCCTGTAGTCCTATTCATATCCACATCAGACAGTGCCTTTCATGTCTATTTCTTTTTTATGGTGTCATTTATATCTAACTATCTGACTTACTCTTATTCTTACTCTCTGTCATATTATAGTGCCTTTCAGTTCTATGTCTCCATCCACTTCTCTGGCTGTGGTCAGTGCTGTCGCCTCATAGCCTCAGAGTTGTGGTTTGAACGGCGTGCTCAGTCGTTGTCTCTGTGGTCTTTGCATGTTCTGCTCGTGTTTCTGTGGTGCAGGTTAGGCTGATTTGTGACTCAAATGTGGCCCTAGTGTGTATGACTGATTGTGCCCTCTGATAGCCTGGCGCCTTTGTCATAGCTGCTGCTGAGATCGGCTCCGGCTGTCTGCAGTCTTGGAGTATTCAGATTTGCTGAATGGATGCATGCATGTGATCAGGATGAGATTCACCTTTAGTGTCTACTGCACAATTCCAGAACCCCCGTTATGAAAGCTTGAATCTTTGCTCTTGTGTGCTCTTGTTGTTCACAGGTTGGAGTCCAAAACAGAACTTATTTAAGAGTGCAAATATGATGGTTTTAAAGGCTGGGACAGGAATCAGAAGTGACGTCTTTAGGCCCGGAAGTGATGTCATCATAGGTGCCGGGGCCTTGTGGGATTTCCTGCGGATGGTCTGCAGAGGATTGAGAGAGAAAGTCAGTGCGGCTCGCCACCCCCTGGTCTGGTGTGGTACTACTATTATTCAGGCCCTTTTGCTGCCTCCCAATCGCATGTGTGTGACACTATATAAGATAGTGTGGCGTACAGCCAGGACCCATGCCCGGCCGGGACACCCCTTTGACACTGGGTCCAGGGAAGCAGCCATGGGAGGCACACTACATCCCCCAGAACACGTGGTGGCAGCCCTCCTGGGTTACATCGGGGCCACAGGCATGGGACTTCAGGGCTCAGCCCTGTTGGGCTCCGTGGCCACCACCGGCAGGAGCTGCACGGCGTCACGAGCCTCTGTGGGCTGGAATACAGCCACACCCAGAATTAGGTTAATTATCACCTGAAGCACTTGAAGAAGAGCCTACAGCCACTACTCGAGGCGCCAGAGTCGGGAGGAGTGGAGGAAGACAAGAGTGATTTTTTGGGTGTTTTTCTTTTGGTGTGTTTTTGGGACTGTGTAGGGCCTGTGGGACACAGGGAAGATGTGCCCCATGGCTGAAGAATACAAAAATATAAATTTTTGTTCATTTTCACGTGTGTCTCCGTCTGTGTTGGGTCGGCAACAACAAAGTGCTTATCCCACAATAGATAGGCAAAAAAAAAAAGAATTGTACAACACAAACAGATATGAAAGGCACTATATAAGACAGGTAGTGTGCTAGTGGCCCTGGTCCATTCCTGCTTCCTGCCTTGTGCCCAGTGCTGCCAGGATAGGTGCCAGCTCCTCATGATGCTCACGTGCACTACAAAGTGGGTATCTGAGTGTGTGGTGTGTGCGAGTCAGCTTGTCCTGCTATGGACTGGCATCCTCTTCCTGGCACCCAGTGCTCTGCTCCTCCAACTTTAGAGTGGACCAAGCAGGCTTCAGAGACCAGAAGGGCAGAATGTAATAAAGTCGATCATTTGTGCTGTCAGTTTGATTATTTATTACGTTTATGGTTGTCAAACCAGTATGACTGTCCATAAATCAGACTACCATCTTCTTTCAGGGATAGGTCGGGTTTGTCCTATAAACGTAGTGGTGGACGGGCATGGTACCACCCAAGGGCAGGGGATGCCAGTGGTGAAGTCCACCCTGCCCCCACTTTCCACTCACTTTGTTCGGTTCTGCGTCCTCTTAAGGCCTGCAGTTGTATTATTCATTAATGCCACATTTGCCACTTTGACATACCGTATTTGCATAAAGTGCAATGTGTGCCAGCTGTTGAGCCCCTCAGCACTGCAACCTGCTGCTTGCTTCCTTGCTTGTTTGTTTGTTTTTTTAATTTGTTGTTCATCCAGCTTTTTTTTCTCTGGACCCTCTTTGTCATTTCTGTGTCACAAAGACCCTCAGGTAGTCCTGACGGCAATGGGTGCAAGTCAAAAGTTAACCCCTGAATGCAGTCCTCACAGGGCAGTGTTAGTGAGCCGAGTTCAACCCACCATATAAAAGTGGGGTAACACAAGTGCTAAAAAAAAAGCTATGTGAATCTGGTGAGGACACAAATCCACCACATAGTGGCAGTGCCATGAAGGATTTAAAAGCGCCAGAAAATTAGTCTTTGTCACATTAAAGTGCAGCAGTAGACTTCATTAGGAAGATGAAGCTGTTGGCTTCAAGATGAAAAAACGAATGGGCTGTTCCTTGTTTGTTCTTTGTTGTGTTCCTCTTGGCCTTAGCATTATCGAAATTCTAACAGGAATGTGTAGGTTGTGGAATGGGCCAATTACGATAAAACAGTAAAGAACAGCTGACCTGTGAATCTGTGTGATGCCCATGTTTTTCATTACATACTGGTGTGAGAAGTGGGATAATCTTACAGAATTAGCCATGGATGTAAAGCTAGTGCCACACAGTATTAGCTTCAATGATTGGTGATTATAGTCCAGAGGATCACAGGTGCCGGTAGGGGTTTGGTCCAAGAGAACTCAACATGACAGCTGTAGATCCCCCAGTTTTTTAGGGAACAGTGGAAGACTGCATAGGTACAGCATGTGGAGTTCTGGGGAACTCTAAAGTATGTGCCAAGACCTCAAATAGGACGGACAGTAATTTTTCACCTTGTGATCCTGTATGTTAGAATGCAGGTGGTTGTGGGGACCTATTCTATTGGTAAGAGAGACTGAAGGGAAGCTGACTTGACGGATCATTGTGGCTGATGGTGAGTGAGGCTTTTTGACAATTATTATTATGTGTTTTATATTTGTAATTAGTTTAGATTACTTTGCAGAGATCTGTTTTCTGTTGAAAATCAAATGAAACCCGCCGTTAATTAATGTTATAAGACAATGAAATGTGAAAACTTCCAAGGTGGGTGAATATGTTTTCTAGGCACTGCAGATGCATACATTCATTTTCAAACTTGCTTAATCTTGTTTAGAATTCTGAGGGGCTATAAAGGCCCTGAAAGATGACAGGTGGAAAATAACCAAGTCCATTGTGCTCACAGGAGGATCTGCCCCCTTTGGCTAAACATACAAAGAACAAGGAAGATACGTAACAAAATTAACATAATATTCAATAACATACATTGAAAACTAAATCATAAAATAACAAATAACAGAAATCAAACAAAATGTTCCCATAGAAGATAACCAAAAATAATCAACAACGATCATTGGCTGCCTGGAGATCACCACCTAGACAAAACAAAATGTAATAACAAATAATAAAAGGCATAAAATAATGTTGGAAAAGCACTTGATTGCCTGTAGACCCTGATGCACAGCTGCAGAAGTACAATTAAAATGCAAACATTACTTTAATGTAACCCAGATAATGCACTTAACATCTTGCATGCGATGGAAAAACCAACCTTCTTATTAACACATGATTATAAAATTATAATAAAGAGTCACCATGTAATTACAGCACTCTGTATTCTTGGTCTAAAGTCACTGCTCATTAAATATCAATTAGCCGGGCACTCATGTTTCTGAGGTGTGGGTGGAAAACGGTGGTAGGCTGAGGAAGATGCAGAATCACAGGTGATAGGATTGGTTTCTTTTCCGATTCTCCCCCCCATATCGATTTCTGCTCTCTGGTATCATTTTGAGTTCCCACCGTTAGGACAAATGTGCACATTGTGAGGGACATGTCCTCTGAAGTTGTGACCTTTGATTATAATACGATGGGTTAAGAAGTCCCCCTGGGCCCCTGGGAATTACTTGCTATTCCAAGATGCAGATTCAAAACCCTCCAATTGACTTTCTCAGACTCTAATTTTGCAAACATCTCTTCGATTGTCAACTTTTGCTTTTGTTTTTCAACCAATTTTTGTCTCTCATTTTGGCCGTGAAGCTTGGAGTTGACTCTCTTTGTTTTACGTCTGTCTTCTGGTACACTATTAATACATTAATTGCTGAACTATTTCTTAACAGGACGCTGCAGTCTTTGCATATTTGATAAATAATGAGGTCTATCAAAATTCATAAAAAATGTATAAAAAGCAACAGTTTTATTATCAATAGTAACCCTGTAAAGAAATGTAAAGAAACTGTTAATTACTTTATTTTGATCAGTAACATGACTAAAGGTCTGCATTTGAATGAGGAACCTAAAAGGATTGCACCGCACAGAGTGCAGGCTTAGACACGTGTGCCGTAAATATAACTCGTTACTTTGCGCTGTCCATGCTTATTGCACACAACTCATTTGGTAGTTGGTGATTGCATGTAGTGAGTGGCAGAATGGCCACGTTGTGCTGCCCTGACAGTGTGATGAATCGGATGCCTTGTGATGAAGAAACACCTGACTCACTCACTCAATTGATTGTCACTTTCTCGATCACTGTCATTATCTGTCACTGTAACAGATCTAGTTGTTTCAAAGCATTAGCAGCTTTATGTCTTTTTCATGATGATGTAACTACAGACATTCTATTTATATCACTATTTTCTGCAAGCTGTTGCATCTAAAAAAAAAAAAAAAAATTCTATGGCTCTCCACTAGATGGCAGCACTATAGTAGATAACTGAGACACAGCAGCAAGCTGGCTGTGTCTACAGTGTCTGTATACTGAGATACGAGTTACGTCGTATGTCGGCCTGGACAGGCTCAATGAGATACGACTCTCATCACTCGTTCACAGTGTTGAACTCTTGTCTGCTCTCAACCGCAAAAACAGAGCGACCATGTAAATGCCACACAGCCAATGACTACCACACTGCGAACACACTGTCCTTAGCACTAAATACCAAAAAAAATCATTTCATTTTATATAAAAATGTTGCTGCTAATTTGCTTAGGTTGAGTTAACATAATTGAGACTTTGGAAAGGAGTGCAGCACATGGCGATGAAAGCCCATTAAAGAGGAAACCACTCTCTTTATTAACACCTGATTATAAAATGATGAAAGACCGCCGTTTAACTACAGCACTAGTCTGAGAGACTTGATAATCAAAGAACTCAACTCTGATCCCAGTGAAATGGTCTAGAGGGGTTGCTCCTGAAGACTCGATGCTTTGAACTCGTTTTCTTCTTTTTCATTTTTAAATTAAGGCTGATGGATACAGAGTGGCTGTGCTCGATTGTGTCATTTATAGCAGCAGGCAGCTGCTCCAATGTTTTCCCCAAAGCATATGACTTTGTTCCAAATCGTTCTCTTACAATTGCTTCAGACAGAAGAAGATAAAAAAAATCACAAGTACACGCACACACACACACATTCACCTTCACACAACACGGCTATTAGAGTCAAAGTGGACATTCATTTTGTCACCTTCTCACAGCTTGTTACATAAAGAAATCAATGAGCAAATTGCAATATTTCGCCTCCACACCTTTGCAAATACTTCAGGATATAAAAACCAGATGGCTTGTTACTGAAAAATAATTCACACCTCCGTGGGGCATAAAATTTTAATTTGGGGAAAAAAAAGAAAGAAAATAAAGCTAAGAATATTGTGCTGCCTCTTGGTACCTTCTCGTGTGACAAATGTGAGATGGGGGTCCCTGGGAAATCAGCTGCCTTTCGCTTTTTCTTTTCCTTGGAGAGTTAAAGACTCCGCTCACATTTAGTCCTTCGCAAACCGTGCCGCCCGTTTATTCCCCTGCCTTTTAATTAACAGCAACCAATGTGCAAAGAGAATGAAACATTTAAAAGTGTTTGGTGTCACCGCAGGCTGAGGATTTTTAGGAAGCGCATGGGTGTCTTAATTTCCCGGCTATTCTGTGTTATTAGAATTAACAGAGAAATATTGATATGTTTCACTGATCACATTTTAGATTTGTCGCTGTTTGTCTAGATATGCAGAGACGAAAGATGGCCAGGAGAAGAAGAGGACAGTCATTCCAGTGCCCCAGCTTTAGGAAGGTTTCTGATCACACAATCAGAGGAAAGAAGGGGCCACTAGAGGGCATCATGTTAACCAGTCAGATGTTGTCTGATTTGTCCCAGAGTTCTAGAATAGGAAAAGACAACCTCTGAAAACACAGACTATAGACAACTGACACAACAAGCGGAAAGGTCATTCTAATGGTGGGATATAAACAGCAAAGACAATGAAGGCCAACTGAGCTCACTCAATGGCAGAGTGACACGGCGATCAAAAGGTGTCAATGGAGAGAAGTCAACACGTCACTGGGGTCTGTGTATTTAATAACCTGCTTAGGAAATGTTATTCTTTCATATACAATGTTTGTATTATTTCTAAATACTATGCTTGCGTTTCCCCCTTTTGAGAAAGGTTTACGTTTTGTTTTCTCTGTTATTATGCTGATGTCTTTAACAACATGTGAGATGCAATCGGTTCCATTTCTTTTATATTTGCAGTTGCCGCACAGGAAGGTGAAGTGACATGCTTGTAGTCACAAAGTGTCAGGAGTGGGATTTGAACTTGAAACGTCAGGGCCTGAAGCCCAAAGCCTTAACTACTAGACCACACTGCCTGCCTCTTATTATTATTATTATTATTATTATTATCAATTTGTTATGCTGTGTCTGTGTATTTCTTGGGCTCTTATAAGAGAAAAGCTGAAGAAGTTCTTTTTTCCCAGAAATGTCTAAAAAAAAAATAGGAATGAAGCTCCAGTTAGACAACAATTGATTTATTGTACCAAAACCATCTTAACACATTTTACAACTTTAAGATTTGATGTGCTAGCACTGGAGTTCCACAGCCAGTAACGCTGGCCATGCTGGAGAACCACATCTGCTGACCTGCTCAGCCTGGGGACTTTTGTATTGTGGCCCTCCACATCCTTCACCAGAGCCCACAGTGGGTAGTCAGTATTGGTGTCCTGAAAGCGGACCCCTTCAGCTACATAAACGGTGGACCTTTGTGTACATACCATGGACTTCATGAAAGTGATGATCCTAATGGATTGACCAGGTCAGGATGTAATCACCATTCTAAATGTTTGGGTGCCCATCAAGATGCACCCCCATGTGTCTGCCCATGTCGCCCATATCTAAATCCGCCACAGTCCTTCATCGTTTTAAACTTCTGCGCACTCCGATGGCTAGTTGAGAAGATAACCGCTGGAGTAGCTCAACTAACAAAGAGAGCATCCAAGCTGCTGCCATGCTGGTGGGATTATCCCAGCAGAGCTTGGTGTGGACTGTAAACAGAATGACTCTTTAACACAAGTGAGATATAACGTGGCTAATTGTGTTGTGGCTGCATTCTGATGTTGTTGTGGTTATTTTTTTGCCATTGTGTCACTGGGAAGCTCTCTTTCCGCAGCACATTTCCCACCAAAGGACTTGGACCATTCTGCTGCCGGTTAGCCATTCATCATTCATGCCGTCTGTCAGGCCTAGTGAGGTCAGTTCAGGTCAGGTTGAAGAACATGCACCAGTACAGCTCGTTGCTGTTCCCACCACATGATGAAAGAGCTTGAGATCCTAGTTGGAAACCCCCCTGCAGACACGTGGTCCAGTCCCACCCTCCGGAAATGACCATCTATCTGCTGCAGCCAGGTGTTACATGGGTGTCCCCTTGGCCTGGTCCAGCCACACAGGTCCTCAACAATGAGGATCCTGCAAGCCCCTCAGGGAAACACGCCACATGGCCATAGTGCCGTAACTGACGCTCCCTCACAATGCAGGTAATGTACCTCATTTGGGATACCATGAGCAACCACTCATTCGACACAAAGTCAAACCAGTGGTACCCAAGGATGCTTCAAAGAGACACAGTACCAAAAGAGTCCAGTCTTTGTCTCAGGTCACTGGATAGCGTCCATGTCTCGCAGCCATAAAGCAAAACTGGAAGCACCAGGACTCTAAAGACTTGGACCTTCGTCCTTTTGCAGAGAAGGTGGGAGCGCCACACACCCCTTTCCAGTGACCTCTTGACCCCCCATACTGTCTCAGTCTGTCTACTGACTTCATAGGATGAGTCACCAGAGACATGAATGTTACTGCCAAGGTAAGTAAACACTGCTGATGGCTGTGCTCAAGAGGTCATTAAAGGCCTGATGTTGCTTTTTATGCAGGACACTCGCAAGCCCAGACGCTCAAACTCCTCACTCAGTCTCTCGAGCGCCCCGATTAGAGACTCCATTGACTCCATGAAGATCACAGCGTCATTGGCAGTCAAAATCAATGAATTTCTCTTCACCAACAGATGTCCCACAGCAGCTGGACTCCACGACCCTGCCCAACACCCAGTCTATGCAAGCATTGAACAGAGTAGGAGCAAAAACACACCTCTGATGAACCCCAGAATCAACCAGTGGTTCATTTTAATTTTTTTATGTCTTTTTTCAGTACCTGCCTTGCTCCAGGTCAGGGGTGTTTCTAGGATTTGATGATGTCAGGCTGTAAGCCCCCTTTAATGCTGTCTTCTGTCATCCTTCTCTCGCTCTTCTACTCTCATTTAGCCTCAAAACGTACCTTAGTGAAGTGACACCCAATCACTGTTGGTACTCTTGTGGTTTGTCGGTGTCTCATTTGTCCTCGAAATGCATTTGAAGTTTTATACAACTTGTTAGTCAAGTGTCTGTCCCCCTCTGAGTTTCCAGCATATTATACAGCAAATCAGTAGGGGGGGGGGGGGGGTCCATATCTAATCAAATCAAAACGCTCCAAGTCTTGTGTTTTCCCATGCAGTATAATCAGACATGCAGTACACGCATGTGCGGTGCCAGTCAGGCAGGGGGCGCACATCAGGCCGTGAAACAGAGTGATGACTCTCTAGGCTCCGCCTCTTCCTAGCCCTTCAACGGTGGACCAGCCATCGAGCGAAGGCACATCAGTACAGCCAGCATCAACAAATTAAATGGGGTTACCTTGAGACCCCAACATCTTCTCCTTCATATTTTATGGTGCTTTTTCTCCAGTTCTCTATCTTTCAATTTCTTTAATATGAAACATAAAATTGACTCGGCATGAGCAGGAATTTTTTACATCGGGCGTACCTTTGCCTGTATAGCAGACTTCATATTCCTGTGATGGAAAAAGTGGACTAAAAAATGGATGACGAATGTTTGGACTAGAGTTGGTTCTACCTTACTAGTCATCCAGGATGTCAATATTTTCGGGGAGCGGTGTTTTGTTAAGTAAACTTGAGAGGAGGGTATTGCTTCAGACAATTAGTGGCTTCTAGTCTCTGAAATTCCCATGCAGCCACCACCCGTTCTTTGTACGACTTTAGGAATCCCCCCACTCTTTTGATGTCCACGCGTGAATCACCATGTCAAACTTTCCCCTGCTTTTCGATATGACACCCACTTACAACTCAGTCAAAACATCCATCCATCCATTATCCAACCCGCTATATCCTAACTACAGGGTCACGGGGGTCTGCTGGAGCCAATCCCAGCCAACACAGGGCGCAAGGCAGGAAACGAACCCCGGGCAGGGCGCCAGCCCACCACAGTCACTCAAACCACCCAAGGGGAAACCGCTCTACAATCTGCAGTAATGTACACAGAAATTGTCTTCAAGACTCCATGGTTTGGGTGCACTATTTTCACTTTTGCCTGGAGTAGTAAAAGAGCTGGAGCTGGCCCAGGTTTGGTCATTTTCTTTGTATATCTATGCATATAAATAATACCCCTTAAAAGTTATTATCACACTCCCCCCACCGTCAAGCCCCACATGAAAACGCATTCAGCTCTCCATCTGCTTAGCACCTGCTTATGTCTTCCTAAATCATCTTGGGCTTCATTTAGGAGGCACCAGAGACTCCCACTTGGGGAACATTGAGGCCCTGCATAGGTGACCCCGATCTGCTGTGAGACCCACAATGTGTAGGCGGACAAGACGGCGCTCCACATTTACAGAAGAACGAGCGATGACGGCGGCTGCTGTTTGTACAGTATGTCTTTGGAGAGGCGAGGCTCCTCGACAGATGGTCACCGCACATCTGTCATGCCAGAATTTATGCAGGACATCAACAAGCTGAAGTTCATCCGCCCGAGCTAAATATGCGTAATGAGCGAGCGAGTGAGCAGCTTCATGCAGTCGGCCTCCTCAGCTCTTTGTTTCTGCTGTCGGGAATGGTCTTTACTAAAAGCACAGCAGCTGTTGTCTCTGTGCTTCAACTCCAGATGACTCTGTGCTGAGCGTCTGTCTCCTCGTGTTGGTGTTGAGGGTCAAGCGTGTGGGGCTTTTGGCAGGGCTGTGTGCAGGGTGCTCATCCTCAGCACTGGCAGCTGGCAGCACTCAAAGGCCTTTCGGTTAAATCCTCTCTCAGGTAAAAAGTAAGACGAGCCAGTCTGCCTCTCACAAAAGAGCTGAGCAGACCAGTTTTCCTCTTCAGACTGTGCTTTCCTAAACCGCATGATGAACACATTTATAGTACCTTCCTTTCAGCTGAGAGTGTATTTGTGCACACCGATCAGGCACAACGTTAAAGTCACTGACAGATGAAGTGAATAACATTACTTATCTCGTTACAATGGCACCTGTCAAGGGGTGGGATACATTAGGCAGCAAGTGAACAGTCAGTTCTTGAAGGTAACGTGTTGTAAGTGTAAAGATCTGAGCGACTTTGACAAAGGGCCAAATTGTGATGTCTAGATGACTGGGTCAGAGCATCTCCAAAACAGCAAGTCTTGTGAGGTGTTCCTGGTATGCTGTGGTTAATGCCTGACAAAGGTGGTCTAAGGCAGGCCAACCGGTGAACTTTGACAGGATCATGGACGGCCAAGTCTTGTTCATGCACATGGGGAGTGAAGATTAGTCCGTCTGGTTTGATCCCACCAAACAGTTGCTGCATCAAAGGTTGCTAACAAACTAAATTCTGGCCATTGGAGTAAAGTGTCAGAACATGCAGTGCATCTTAGCCAGCTGCATAGCCGCAGACCATTCAGACTGCTCATGTGAACTCCTGTCCACCTCCTGCAATGGGCATTTAACCTCAGATCTGGACGATGGAGCAGTAGAAGACAGTGGCCTGGTCTGATGGATCATGTTTTCTTTTAGATCATGTGGATGGTTGGGTGTGTGAGCATCATTTACCTGGGGAAGAGATGGAAGCAGGATGCACTATGGGAAGAAGGCAAGCAGGCAGAGGCAGTGTTATGCTTTGGGCAATGTTCTGCTGGGAAACTTGGATCCTGAATTCAGGAGACACCCATTATTGATGTCATTTTCTCCCCGTTAATTGTATTTCTTTGATCGACTCTGTAAAAATGTTGTGAACCCATTTTGTTTTGTCAAATGTCTGCTTTATTCTACTTTGACCCTCATTTTGAACTACTGGATCCTACAACCAGTGTTATGCTTTGGGCAATGTTCTGCTGGGAAGTGTGGGTCCTGTATTTGTGAGGCTCTGCTCCTTAGGGACAAGCTAACAGAGATGGGAGTAGATTCATACCTGGTGGTATGGATCGTGGACTATCTTACAAACAGACCTCAGTATGTGCGTCTCGGGAACTGCAGGTCTGACATTGTGGGCAGCAACACAGGAGCGCCGCAGGGGACTGTACTTTCTCCGGTCCTGTTCAGCCTATATACATCGGACTTCCAATACAACTCGGAGTCCTGCCACGTGCAAAAGTTCGCTGACGACACTGCTATCGTGGGCTGCATCAGGAGTGGGCAGGAGGAGGAGTATAGGAACCTCATCAAGAACTTTGTTGAATGGTGCGACTCAAACCACCTACACCTGAACACCAGCAAAACCAAGGAGCTGGTGGTGGATTTTAGGAGGCTCAGACCCCTCCTGGACCCTGTGATCATCAGAGGTGACTGTGTACAGATGGTGCAGACCTATAAATACCTGGGAGTGCAGCTGGATGATAAATTGGACTGGACTGCCAATACTGATGCTCTGTATAAGAGAGGACAGAGCCGACTATACTTCCTTAGAAGGCTGGCGTCCTTCAACATCTGCAATAAGATGCTGCAGATGTTCTATCAGACGGTTCTGGCGAGCGCACTCTTCTACACGGTGGTGTGCTGGGGAGGCAGCATTAAGAAGAAAGATGCCTCACGCCTGGACAAACTGGTGAGGAAGGCAAGCTCTATTGTTGGCATGGAGCTGGACAGTTTGACATCCGTGGCAGAGCGACAGGCACTGATCAGGCTCCTATCAATTATGGAGAATCCACTGCATCCACTGAACAGTATCATCTCCAGACAGAAGAGCAGCTTCAGCGACAGACTGCTGTCACTGTCCTGCTCCATTGACAGACTGAGAAGATCGTTCCTCCCCCCACACTATGCGACTCTTCAATTCCACCCGGGGGGGTAAACGTTAACATTATACAAAGATATTGTCTGTTTTTACCTGCATTATTATCAATCTTTAATTTAATATTGTTTTTTGTATCAGTAAGGTGCTGCTGGAGTAAGTGAATATCCCCTTGGGATTAATGTATCTATCTATCTATCTATCTATCTATCTATCTATCTATCTATCTATCTATCTATCTATCTATCTATCTATCTATCTATCTATCTATCTATCTATCTATCTATCTATCTATCTATCTATCTATCTATCTATCTATCTATCTAAAGGTCCTAAGGCCAGTGCTGGCTCTGGCATTTTCGATACCCTAGGCAAAGGTGTTGTCACTCACATGCACTTAGGGAGCAGCTGATGGGCTCAACAAAGCGTGATAACACAAAGAAAGCAGGTTTTGTGCAACGTGTACAAGGCAATAATATCTCTGTCTCATTCAACAGAAAAATAGAAGAATAAATGCACCGTTTTGAAGACTGGCAGACGATCACACGTACACAATAACAAACCCATTACTTCCGACCTCACCTGATGACTGCACTTCCGGCTTCGATGTTCCACGTCATTTCCACCAGTCCGTTTTCCCAGCATTCCCTCTGTATCTAATTTCCTGCCAGTTCACTATAAAAATCCATTCACCTACCGAGATGTTGTCCTCTGTTTGATTCATTTTGAATTTGTCAGTCTGGAAAGGCTGCTCTGGACCTTATACTATACAGGACTACCACCCAAAATCTTTATGAGTGTGCTGTCTCTAATTCTTTCTTCACAGTGTAAATATCACGCACAAATATATATAGTCACAAGTGGCTTGTGGGGGCGAGCCGGCTAGGACACCCCGGAGGACCGGAAGAGGGCTTACGCCTTCCCCAGACCACGTGGGGGCGACTGCCCTGGTGGCTATGGGGACCACGGGTACAGAGCTTTGAAGCTCAACCCTGTAGAGGCCCGTGGTCACCCCCAGGGGACGCCCCAGTGCCTTGGGAGCCCTGGACTTCCGCCACACTGGGGAGTGCCGGCAGAAGATTGTCGGGAGGCACCTGGAGCGCATTCCGGGTGAGGATAAAAGGGGCTGCCTCCCTCCATTCAGGGGCTGGAGTCGAGTGAGGAGAAGGACAGAGCTTGGAGGAGAGGAGTGGAGGCGGCCTGAAGAAGGCATTGAATAGTGAGGCCTGGACTTGTGGGGATTTTGGGGCTGAGGTGCACTACTGTAAATAATGTACAATAAACGTGTGTTGGGTGAGTTGAACTGTCTGTGTCTGGGTCATCTTCCACAATATATATATACATATAGTATTACATCGACAATCTGGTGGGGGGAAGTTGGGTCCGCCTTGGTGCGGCTTTGCGGGTCTTCCTAGACATGAAACCTGACAACTCATCACAGTCAATATGTGACTTCTGAAGAGTGCTGGTCTAAGGAACCTGTATTTGTGTGTTCTGGGCAGCAGTCTGGGCCATTTTATAACTATCCTCATTCATGTTTATGGTGGTTTATATTTTTGTATCACTATTCTGAGGATTCTGTTTCTGTTTTGTTTTTTTTGTACGCTCGCCACCATTTTGTGACAATACAGTATTTGCATAACTGAGACCATCTTTTTTACAATCACAACTCCTGTTGCCGGTCACATGGCGATCAGTGTCATGTTGCAAAATCATCTATTTCAGACTGTACATGTTAGACAATAACATCCAAGCTTCGGATCAAACATGCATCAGTTTTTCTCGCTCCAGTATTTTTTGCATTTAGGAGTCAGTGAAGACTTTTAGAGCAGAAGCCTTCAAATCATAACAGCACAGCTAACACTCCCTTGATGAGAGGTTTTTCTTTGGTATCTGCAGACTTGGATACTGACACATGTGACGTGCTGGTTCAGGTAGCAGCATGTTGATTACATGAACCAATTGACTTCGTAACCAGCGACATGCACTGCCGTGCACTAAGCGCCATTGCAGGTAAGCAGCTGAACGCATAGCCAAGTTCTAGAAGTGGGAAATGATGCCCTGAGCGATCCCTCAGCAGAGATGGCGTGTGTCTCACAGTCCTCAGTTTGATGGATTTTCATGCCATCATTGTGCCATTCCTAACTCCATGAGGTGCCACTTCATTTTTAAAATCAGACCAGGCCAACATGCTGTACAACCCCGTGGCTCAAACTCTTATTTTAAATTATTTGTACTTCATGATTTAAAGTACATATTTTACACAGTGAAACAATAATTAAGTAATAAAGCATTATAAATGCTAGGCTTTTGTGACACACCAAGCCTGTTAAGAAAGCAGATTTAACAGCAGTTGCAGGCATCCAGCTGCGCCTTTCCCCGACTTGCATTCCTCACTAAGTGACTGAACTCCATCTTGTACCAGGATCTGCCTGGACTTCATCTGATAACAAAAATGTAAATGAGAGGTGACCGGACATCAATCCAGAGGCCCCTCTGCAGACTTCTTGAGCCAGAAGGTGTGGGATGGACTCCAGCAAGAACAAAAATTTACAATTGAAGGGATGACAACTATGACAGACAGAAGGACTCGCCTATGAAGAGACACTGATTGTGTAAATGAAAGTGACTTCAATCCAGTCAGGAGAAGTTGGATGGCAAATTTGGGTAAATTGTATATGTGTATGCTGATTGGATGGTGCCTTGGGTTATATTTTATATGTAACGAGCTGTATATACCCGGCGTTGCCCGGGGCAGAAGTAACGTAATCGGTCAAACACTTACATATATACCAAAGTAAACCTAATCGGTCAAACAGTTACATATATAAAAAAACCGAACCTAATCAGACAAACAGCTTCATATATACAGAAGCGAACCTAATTGGTCAAACAGTTATGCATGTGCAGAATGATTTTACAAACATTATGCGTGTTAACAATCATTAAAAAGAAAAGATTGAGGAACTGTTCTTCTATATGTGATGAAGCCACTAATAAGACAGATTTTTTTCAGGACCCAGCTGTTTCATAACTAAACTACTGCCACCCCAAAGTAATGCCTAATAGTGGTTTTTGGGGTAGCTGTGGAATAAAAAGGGTGTTTTTTAGTCAGTAAGAATCTGACACTACCCTTCAGTACGGGCTGAAGGGTGCCTATGTAAGGTTTTACATCCTTCCCGTATGGAAAAAAAAACATACTAAACTTTTTTTTCATCATTACAGATAATCTCAGTCAAATCGAAGTACGCATTCTCAATTTATTTTTATCTAATTTTTACTTTTTCACAAAGCCATCCCATGCCAATTTGTATGAATAAACTTTTGCTAGAGAGTTAGCAAAAGTTTATTCATGCACATATTTTAATACGGATAATCTATCTCTAATCAAGGTTCTCATTTTCATTCTAATTTAAAATAATAATATATACTCATTTTTTTCTTCTGTTTTAGAAAAACCAATCTATGCCACCTACGTCTTCGTCAAGTCAGCTTCATCCAGCTTCATCACATATAGAAGAAGAGTTCCTCAATCTTTTCTTTTTAATGATTGTTAACACGCATAATCTTTGTAAAATTATTCTGCACATGCATAACTGTTTGACCAATTAGGTTCGCTTCTGTATATATGAAGCTGTTTCACCAATTAGGTTTGCTTATGTATATAGATTAGCTGTTTGTCCGATTAGGTTCGCTTCTGTATATATGAAGCTGTTTGTCCGATTAGGTTCGTTTTTTTTATATATGTAACTGTTTGACCGATTAGGTTTACTTTGGTATATATGTAAGTGTTTGACCGATTAGGTTACTTCTGCCCCGGGCAACGCCGGGTATATACAGCTCGTTTCATATAAATATAAATTATTAAACAGTAAAATCTTCTTCTGTAATTTGCTACCGTGGCAATTTCTGTGTCTGTCCAGGATTTTAAATGACCTGTAGCTCGCAAACCGTTGCACCTATACACTTGAAATGTGGTACACATATAGTACGTCACGTCTACTATCCGCTTTATGGGTGATGATTGTTTTAGTCTTTTTATCTTTATTTTATTTTATTGTACAATCAAGTCGTATCTGCGCACAGCAGGGCGGCCGTGGGCGGATGCGTATGGTGTATTCACTCGATGTTATCGTGCATTGCGCTGTCAGTGGTATTTTGATAAAAGAATTTGAACAACATATAAGAAGCGTATAAATTATTAAACAGTAAAACATTAACATTTAAGAAGTAAAGTTACATTAAGTACTACTGCTGTGCCTTCGGGTATACCTCATTTTTTGTTTGCCCATTACATGCTTAAATGTATAAATTTTTTGGTGCACCTACCCGAGAACACGCGACATATAACCGAGCGTGGGAGAAGCATGGATTTTAAACACGCGTTGAGTTGATGTGCTGGTCTCCCTCGTGAAATAACTGGTAATGTTTGACTAAAATGTACAGCGAGTAAAACGACATTAGCTCCTATTTTTTTTTTACGATCTCTGAGATGTTGCTTTTTTCGGTTCAAGGCTTCATAAGCTCTTTTATGTTGTATGGTGTACTTATCCCAAACCATCATCTTTGAATGTTGCAAGACTTTCGCCTTGTATGTAGATCGGGGTAATTACATTCATTGCATTCCTAGTCTGAATCACAATGTGATTGTATGGGTGGTTACCTGGCACTGTAGGGTTGCCACCCGTCCTTTAAAATACGGAATCGTGCCGCGTTTGAGAATGAAATTGCGCGTCCCGTTTTGAATCAATACTGGACGGGATTTATCCCGTATTTTTTTTATCATTTTTTTTTAAAGCAGCGTCTCATGCAAATCATCCCACACGCATTTTATGAAGATGCCTCCTTTCCTACTTTTGATTGGGTAATACTTGATGTCATCGTTAGTTTGATTGGTGTTTTTAACTGTCCAGTGAGTAGGGCGTGTCTTTCAACCGTAAGCAGATTTTTTGCACTGGTATCACTGACCTCGACGACGGCGACGTTATACGTCAAAAATAAATTACGATAAATGACGATTTTAGCGATACTTTATTACGACGGCGGCTACATAGACACGATCAAATAAAAACAAAAAAATCAAATAATCATTCTACATTTTCAAAACGTCGAAAAAACGACGGAATGAAAAAAAGGCCCACCCGACGACCCACCCATTCCATTTTTATATATATAGATATGCTCATTGGATGAGCACATTGGGTTAAATTTCATATGTATATGCTGATTGGATGGCAAATTTGGTTAAATTGTATATGCATATGCCGATTTGATGAGCACATTGGATTGAGATTTATATGTTGTCACACGTGCAAATAGGGGACAGTCAAAGGGCTTGATGGGGCACAAACAAACGAAAGATGGGGGAGTGGAACAGGGCACTAATGCTTTTTTCTCCTTTTGTCTACAGAAAGACACAAGAATAAAAACACTTATAACGGACATAACGCTCCTGTATCCACCTCCATGTTGCGCAACAAAGAAGACTTCCCTTCCGGCTCCGTGAAACTATCTCACTACCGGCCTCATCCCGATGATTTCAGTTCCATCCCTCCGCTTCTGATGTCATCTCCGGCTGCTACATTTAACCTCATGTCTGTTATTGGTGTCATTTCCTCCCTGTTAATTGTACTTCTTTGATCAACTCCATAAAAATGCTGTGAACCCATTTTATTTTCTTAAATGTCTGTTTTATTCTACTTTGACCCTCATTTTGAACTACTGGATTCTACAAGCAGTATACGGGGAGGCTCCCCAACTCTTAATCTGTGTCTTTGTGTTTCTCATTTATCACAATGTATATGCCAATTGGATGGCAAATTGGGTTAAATTGTATACGTACGTACATACTGATTGGGTGGCACATTGGATGAAATTCTGTGTGCGTAAGTCAGATGTGGTGTTGGATACAGGATGGGGTCTGGCAGTGCATTTTAAAGTCAAATCTTAAATTAACAACGTCTTGGTTGACATTTGACAGACAGATGTGGTCAACATGTGTGGTCTGAATGGTGTAATATGTCCAGTGTGACTTGGGGGGCACTGGATGATGTTGTGCCTGTGGAGTCCGAATGTGCCTTGTCTGTGACTTGTCCTCTTTTCTTCTTATTGCCTTTATTCCTCATTTATACTCTCCTAACTCTTGTAATGTGTGTATTGTCTCTGAATCATTTATTTGTCATTTTTGGTGATACCTTTAAGCCCCAGTCTCATGTTTTCCTCTCCGTCTTTAGTTACACTTTTCTGTGTAAGTTTGTATCCTAGTGAAGTAATTAGTTTGTTAGGAATTTCTGTTTTTCTTAGGATTCTAGTTTTGGGGGAGGGGGTTGTGATGTTGGCCCCTTTGCAGTTCCTATTAAATATATTTGATTAAAGTAACAGACCGCTTTGCAGGGAGACTTTTGGAAGTTTCCTTTTCTTTCTCTCTCTCTTGCCTTGAAATGTAATTAATTATTCCACTTTAGTTCTCCTTTTTTTCTCGGTTGTAATTTTGTAAGTAATTAAAATTTGTTTGATTAATTATAATTATTCATTCTGCTTCAGAGAAAATCATTCTGTTGTTTAACTATTTGTTTTCTTTGAGCAATTCTCTACTTAAAAGGTTATGAGAAGTAATAAGCACCCATACTTGCCTTATTAACCAATGTTGGGGCTCACGCTTTGTGTTTCCCTTCACGACTGACGCTCCGTTTGTATGTTTTACTGGAGTGGAGTTTTTTATGGCCATTCATACTGGTACTCAGCTGCTGGGGGTCTCGGCTAACACAGCGGATTCAGAAAGCATTCAGACCCCCTCAGTTTCTGCACATTTTATCATGTTGTAGATTTATTGTTAAATGAATACATTTTCCATTTTTGTCGCTTAGTCTACACTCGGTAACCCATAATGACAAAGTGAAAGTATGTTTTCAGAAAGGTTTGTAAATTTATTAAAAATCAAAAGCTGAAATCTCGTATTTATGGACGTTTTCAGACCCTTAATTCAGTACGTTGTAGAAGGCAGTGTGGTTGAAGGTTCAAGGTAAACAGCAGGCAGACAGCAGATGCAAAGTAAAAAAGCAATTTCTTTATTCTTGGTAAGCAGAGGAAACTACCTCAGCCCCTGTCAGCTTGTGTCACTGACAGTTACCAGCAATAGCCCAATCTTGGGGGGGGGGGGGGGGTGAGTTTCCTTTTTATACACAATTCTTTGGGGGGATTCAGTAATATGCCCAAAAATTACAACACATTTGTTCAACCATTAAAGAAGAAGTGAAAAAGCCTGTTGCTGTTGATTTTACAATCCTAGATGTTCATTAAGATTAACAGTTTCCTGAGTACAGACTAAAAGGTCAGCAGTTTGACAGAAATGTTGCAAGTTTGATTTTTCAGCTTTGCGTACACACTTAATTTTTATATGTAAGTCTTATTAATAAACAATCCATAGCCTATCAATACAAACTAGTAATATACTTATTTTGTTAAGATGATTATACAGGTAATGGTTTCCTCTTTTAACAATCTTAATGCATTCATATAGTTAACACAAAGAACTCTTATACTCGCAAATATATACATATACATTTTCGTAGCATAAGCTGGTTTGCATAATAATATATTTTCCATCCACCCAAATGCATACAGATAGTAATCATCAAGGCATTTTAGACTTGTTTATCGAAGTACAAAAATTTCATTGCACTAAGGCACAGTCACGAAATCTTCTTCCCCTCCCTTGGACTAGGTCAAAAGGTTCTCAGCCCAAGATTCTTTGTTCAACTATTATTTAATATATTGATTAAAATTTTTATTATTCCACAGCAGCAATTCCAGCTACAGCTCTCCCTGGGTAAGTCTCTGCCAGCTTTGCCCTCCTGGATTTGGCCAGTTTATCCCTGTGTGCCCAGCATAGCCCTTCCAGCTCCATTAGTGTCTGTAAACCTCCATCTTCATGTCTCTCCACAGACGCCCTATGGTGTCTGAGTCTGGACTTGTCCAGAAGCCCCCCTGGTGTTGTCTTTCCTGAATATTTCAGCCCATCGTCGTGAGCCGTCACCCCAGTCTGAGGTCTCATGCACTCTGGAGCAGGCTTTCCTCCGGGCCCTCTGTGTTTTTTAGCTGCACTCTTCCTTCTTTGAGCTCTGATGAGTCTCCCTGTGTCTGCCACTGAGAAGCACCTTCATATCATGATGCTGCCTTCACTGCACTTCACCGTAGGGACAAGCAGACATATTGTGTGGAGCTCAGCCTGAACAGTTTAGCGTTGGTCTCATCAGACCAGAGAATCTTTTTCCTGATCCTTATCGAGTCCAGGCGGGCTGTCATAGGAGAGGAGTGCTGCCGAGTACTGTTTTCAGTTCCCACTACCATTAAGTTATAAACTGACTGACTCCACACTCTCTAGAAGAGTGCCGAAACCCCAAGGGGGGCATCTAAAGCAGAAGCATTAAAGTTATAAATTCCTGGCGCAGTACACGAAGCATGTATAAGAAGGAATACTTTCAATACGCATTGCCCCTCTAGTTAAATGTCCTTACGGCTCATCGTGGGTCATTTGAGCCAAATTCAGTTCCAGTTTTAAAACGTGATGATTTTGCACTCCAGGACAGAATGGAATGGAATAAAGAAGCGAGGCCTGAGATTGTCGCTGCACTCTGTACCTGTACGCCCTTCGTAGAGCACCAGTGCAGCTGTCAAAAAAGAGGGTGAGCTTGGGACGCTTGGGACGCTTTGGACCTGTGAAACTGGGCAGGAAATGCGGCATTGGACACATCCAATTTGGTGTGCCCGGCGATTTCTAGTCATAGACTTGTGACGAGATCAGCAACTGTGGTCGTCAAGTCTGACATCCCTCCGGCTCTTACAGATGCAAATCTTTACAAAGAATTCCTTATTGGGAGGTCCGTCGCCTCAGATGACACTAACAGCTTTTATGTTTATGACCAAAACAATGTCATAGAGGAATCGCTGTGCTTTGAAATTACACTCAAAGCCAAGCATGTGTAACTGGTGTCTAAAATACTAAGTTGAGTTATTTGGAGCGTCACCAAATCTTGATAATGGTCATTATGCTGTATGTCTTCCTGTTTTAGTTCGCTACTCTGTTTCTCTGCTGTTTTTTTTCCAGTTTTCTATGGTGGTGATCTGCGCCATCACCACCTGATCAAAGCACCGTGCAGTCCCTGCACTGATGGATTGAAGGCCAGAGGTCCACATGACCATCATCATCAAGTTCTTCATGAGGACTGACTGAGATCTTTTGTGTTAGGTAGAATGCGCAGAGGGGCCTGGGTGGTCTTGTGACCTCGGAACCCCTGCAGATTTTGTTTTTCTTCTTCAGCCTTCTGGAGTTTTTTTGTTTTGTTTTTTTCTGTCCTCCTTGGCCATCAGACCTTACTTTATTCTTTGTTACTTAGTATTGCCAAATCTTATTTTCATATTTTTCTTTTTTCTTTCTTCATCATGTAAAGCACTTTGAACCTACAAGTACATCATTTGTATGAAAACATTCTGTAAAAGTAAATGTTGTTTATTGTATTAGGTTACGTCATCAGTGTGAGCCTCTCCCAGTGTTCATTGTGTTAATGTGAGAGGACGTAAGCACGCTGTTATTCTCTGTATAATTAATTAATTGAATTATTTTAAATTGCTTCAGTTACATTTTTTTGTATGTGACAGTCATGGTAATATGATCTTCTCAGTGTACAGATGCTGTTTTGAAATGCTTTGAATGATTTTATATTAAGTTTAGCTACTTGTTAATGTGAGCGTTCAATGGCCTTTTCACATGTTTGTTTGTTAACAGGAGGAATTGCTTCAACAGTCATTTTCTTCTGTTTTCTGTTTAAACATTTCAGGTGTGTTATTTTTATACTGAGTAGTGCATGAATATGTATGTTGTTTTAATTTAGCATCGAACCCAGCGTTCACTGTGTTACTGTGAGAGGAGGCAGAGCTTGAACAGTCATTTTTTAATTTGTTTTCTGCTTTAATATTTCAGTTCGGCCTGTCAATGATAAACGTCAACAGATTAAGGAATTCATTGGGGTTGCAGTATCTATTGTGGCGGTTTGTACGGCGTTTTGCAAATCTCAATGCAGCAGCTTTAGAGGTTAACCAGATTCAAGGCCAGAGCACAGCAACGTACCATGTGCAGTGGAGACCGGATACACTTGCTCTCTCAATAGCGTTTAATAAAAAGTTTAACAATTAATCCACTTCTTGTAACGTGAGTTTGTTTGCCATTAATGCATGTGTGTACGGAAGCTCTGAACCACACAATGAAAAAAATTATGGGATAACCCTTATCTCATACGTACGTGAACATATCTCGTACGGATACTTTCATGTACATACGAGATGTTTCTGTATACGTACGGGATACTTTCGCATATGTACGAGATGTTTTCCCATATGTACGAGATAAATTTAGATTAAAAAATTACAAAAGTGAGCTTCCGGGCTACCTAATTACACCTATACCAAGGATACGGCGTTTCAGTTTGACGTCACTTCCAGCTCTTGTAGAGCGGTGATATAAAAGAGCAGATGGGTGGGCTTTTATTTATTAAAGGAGTGTAGGATGGTTGGAGATGGGCTTAACTACAGCCTGCAATACTTATGACGTATGTCAGGTAATGCCCACAACATCAGTCATGAAATGCCCACTATGGTTAAGATTAGGCTTGTAGGAGGGTAAGGGTTTAGGTACGTGTTTTATGTTTACAGGTATCGTCTGCACACTCGTACGGAGCCCCTGAGGAGATATGGTGCATTTTTTTTTCTTCCTCGGAAACAATTAGGTGCGTACAATTCACTATCTCGTGCCCACCACTTACTATAGCCTGTACACCAGATACTTTAAGGTCTCACCGGCCAATACTGCATGTGCACTGCATACATTCAGATGAGCACCAAATACCATTACATGCTACTGTAGATCATTTTCTGGAAACAGGACATATCACTGAACAGTCTGATGTTTTCCTCACACAGTTACATTCCACAGAAATTGATATTGGCAAGTTTATAAAAGCAGACTACGTATTCAAGCCCTGAGCGTTGGATCCGTGAAGCAGTAGCGCTAACCACTGCACTAATTTACAGTGAAAGGAAATGACATTAGTTAGCCATCTGCTTACTAGCCCGCAGCTTCTTATTTGCACAAGTTACGAAAGGAATTCATATTTCACATATTGAGTGCATGTGAAGTTTACGCAGTCCAATGCGGGTTCACTAATTTAATTCACTGGTAAACCTGGCACACTCGATCGCTTATCTGCACCAATGAACTGTGGGAGTTAATGTGCCATCTAAAGAGTTAAATCCAAATTGGGCCACTTTAATTCCTACTGTTTTCAAACAAGAAATGTACCCTTGTTAAAAAGTCAAACTTGAATATCCTAGTCAAATCCACTGGCAAACAGCAGAGAGTTAAATTATATTGCGGCAGAATTTTTTTGTCACGTTTTTGACAAGATGGATCCCTAAGTTAAATTGCAGGTAATACTTCCTTAGCCCAAATGTAGGTACACTTGGTATATTAATTGGCTAACTTACCATGTCATCATGTTTACAGTAATGGGAAAAGGAAAAGACACCTTTGTTCAGTTTTATTACATATCAGCAGCACGGATGGTTATTCAACCATTGATTGCCCCTTAAACAACATTTTTTAATCTAACTTTATCTCGTACATATGCGAAAGTATCCTGTTAGTATGCGAAAACATCTTGTATGTACGTGAAAGTATCCATATGTACGAGATATGTTCACGTACATACAAGATATTTTCACATACGTATAAGATAAGAGTTATCCCATAATTTTTTTCATTGTGAGGTTGAGAGCTCTCTAGAACAGTGCCGAAACCCCAAGGGGAATATATTCAACTAGCCATGTGCACCCAACTACGTTGCGCGTGTTAAAG
Source organism: Erpetoichthys calabaricus (assembly GCF_900747795.2). Taxonomy (NCBI): domain Eukaryota; kingdom Metazoa; phylum Chordata; class Cladistia; order Polypteriformes; family Polypteridae; genus Erpetoichthys; species Erpetoichthys calabaricus. The sequence continues at coordinate 38,114,168 of NC_041400.2, read as the reverse complement.
TTGTCTGTGAAGGGCTCCCTGTTTAAACGCGGCTGCCAGTCATGAACTGGGCCCTTCGTCACACAGCATTATGATTTTTTATAAGGGAAACAAAATTACAAAACAAAACCCTTGGACAGTGATTTGATAGGAACGGCGTACTCTGAATCACTGTCCGAATAGTAATTATGTGGTGGTGTAGGAGCATTTCTGCTTCTCTCCGTTCACAGTCCGTCTCATTTTCACGACGCTGTCGTTTCCTCTCACGATTTCTTCTCAACCTTTCTCCAATCTCGCAGGTTGCTTTGTGGCAATCCAAAGAGTAAGGCAATATACACGGAGCAATGGTTATAAAAGGGGGACACATAGGTATCCAGGCTCTTTAAAGCATAAATAGGGATCACTTCACTGACATGTGAGCAACCCACGGTACAACTGTGAGACGCGCAGCACTCGCCGGCTACAACATAACAATAATAATTTCCGGAACGCGTGGTTACGTTGTCATTCATTTTACCCACTGTCTTTCTTTCATTCATATGTTACGTAGGCACGTACCTTTTATCTTCGGCAATCTCATTCTCTAACCAGGCCTCAGGAGCTAACCAGCGTAACACTGTCCACCACCCCTTTCGTTATTCCAGCACATTGTTGACATCCGTGACTGACAACAACGTACTAAACTGGAAGGTGGTCTTCGTATGCGTGGAATTAGCGGACAAACAAAGATCAAGATCCAAATGAAGATTATATATAAAGATTAGTTAATTTAAAGCACAACAATTTGTTTAGTTTGAATGTTTGTGTTTTGAGGTGTGACTGGAGTACTACAGTCTTCAGTAGCATAAGCCTGGAGGAGATTCTTAATGCAATGCCTATGTTTTAGCTGTCTCTCTACTGCCATCTAGTGCTTCTTCTTCTAATTCATTCACAGACAAACAAAGATCAAGATCCAAATGAAGATTATATCTAGAGATACCAGTCTGCTCTCCACATGTTTGTCGAAACTTGAAGGGAGACCCCTACTCCATTATGCCCGCTTTCATGGCACATTGTAAACCACACTCTTCTATAAGAACTGGGTGGGCACTGCGCTAAGAAGGTACGTGAATTTTAAAACACAAAGCCGACAAGGGGTCTAAGACCCTGAGACCATCAGCTCCAAGACACGCCCCTGCGCTTTATCTGTTGATTTTTTTTCTGTAAATGAGATTCACTGCACTGTCCTCTCCATCACATCTTGAGCACTTTCTGATGCTGACTGGGCCCACTAAACACCAGCCAGTGACCTGCACCTGGCAGTGACAGCTGCAAAAAGGAGCCACTAATGTCATCGCGTGATATGGTCTTTGAGCCAATGATTCACTAGAGAGATCTTACCTGGAGATCTGTGAACAGTTTTCATCTCCATATTACAACAAAAAGGACATAGCAGTGCCAGAGAAAGTCCAGAGAAGAACATGTAGGTGGGTTATGAGTTGTGAACTATGAGGGGAGAGTGAAGGAGTTTAAGAAAATGGAGATTAAGAGGCGACACAACTTGAAAGGCATTAGTACAGTGGATCCCAGCTGTTACTTGAAAATGAGTTCATCAAGAACTAAGGGGACACCGTTGGAAGGTCAGATCTGGTTGAGGAACATGCAATGGTACAGTGAGTTGCTGCGCCCACCACATGATAAAATAGCTTGGGATCCCTGTTGGCAATTCCCCAGGCAGACATGCGGCCAGTCCCACCCTCCTGAATGACTCTCTATCTGCTGCAGCCAGGTGTTACATGGGTGACCCCTTGGCCTGGTCCAGCCACTCAGGCCCTCAACAATGAGGATCCTGCAAACTAGATCACTCTCGGGGAATCGCACCACATGGCACTTAAGTGACGCTCCCTCACAATGCAGGTAATGTGCCTCATTCGGGACTCTGTGACCAACCGCTCATTCAACACAAAATCAAACCAGTGGTACTCTCTGAAGAGACACAGTACCAAAGGAGTCCAGTCTTCGTTTCAGGTCACTGGATAGCATCCATGTCTCGCAATCATATAGCAAGACAGGAAGCACCAGGACTCTAAACAGGTGGACCTTCATCCTTTTGCAGAGATATTGGGTGCACCACAAACTGTTTTCCACTGACCTCATGACCTCCCATGCTCTCCCAATCTGTCTGCTGACTTCATAGGAAGAGTCACCAGAGACATGAATGTCACTGCCGAGGTAAATAAACCTCTTGTCGAGTTGGATGCTTGCTAAGGATACATTTTGTACAAAAGTAGTGTGGTAGAGAATAGAAGTTTAGCGACCCTGAAATGTTATATTCGAGGCTAATACGACTGGCCTGCTCTCATCAACATTGTTCTAATGTCCTAATGTTTAACTAATTCAGTAGCGGAGCCTCTCTAATTGTAAGCTACGACAGAAGAACTAAGAAGCTGAAACGACAGCAAGGCCAGCGCTCACGTCCCTCCACAATTCCTGCAGTTCCTTCACACAAACTGTCTGTGCAGCTGGCCTCCAATTACTGCACAAAGTCTACAATTCTAATCAAATGAAGCTTATGCTGGAAATTATTATTATTTTTTTTGTGATAGCGGGCAAAGATAAATGGAGACTCATTAATTTATAAAACTGATTACGCTGAACTCTTTGCACCGTGTCCCAGCAGACCCGTCTGCCACTGCATTAATACCGACTTACTCTAACTTTTCTTTCTTCAAAGGCTGCCATTGATTGATGCTAATCTTTATAATCAAATCTGTGCCAGTCAAAGCGCACCCATTAGCATACATGATTAACCTTTGGAGCAGCCACTTGTATGTACTTCTGGAGGTCAGGGCGCACGTCTCTCGCATTTCTGCTGTGGCTCCAGCCCGGGGAGGAAAGCTGTGGGCTGCGCCCCACTTCTGTCTGAGCGGTCGAAGGCTCGGAGATCGAGTACTAGACATGCAAATGAGGCTCCTTTTGATCTTGTCGCGGAGATGATTCAAGACGCGTCTAAGCATTCCCAAGTCCCCAGAGCCTCAGTCGGTGAGGACCTCTAAAGACCATTTGTTAGTGTGCCAGGGCATATCTTGGTAAGATATGGAACACAGAAAACGTGGCACACACGTAACAAACATCTGTGTTTTTTGTTCAAGGTAAATTGATTCTTTAAAAAATGTCCTTCTGGAGCTCTGAGGATGGACTGACCACTGCAGTAGCCATGAAAGGAGGCTGATTTAAACAACCGAGTGTTATCCAGTCAGGTCCACAAGTATTTGGTCCACAAGTATTTTGGCTCTGCACCCCAGCACAGTGGATTTGAAACAAAGCAATTGAGATGTGATTGTAGTGTAGACATTCAGCTTTAATTCAAGGGGATTAACAAAAATAGCGTATGAGCCATTTAAGAATGACAGACATTTTTATACATGGCCCCCTATTTTCAGAGGCTCAAAAGTATTTGGACCAACTAATTTTAATTTTGTTACGTTTGACCTGTTTGTACAGAATGTTGCTTGCTTTTGATAAATTCAATAAAAAAGTACTACTCGGACAAACTAACCTAATCATAAATCTAATAATCATTTTCAATATTTGGTTGAAAGTCCTTTCCACTCAATGACTACCTGAAGTCTGAAAGCCATGGCCTTCTCCAAGTGCTGGGGGTCCTCCCTACAGAGGCCTTTACTGCAGCTCTCTTCAGTTGCTGCTTGTTCGTTGGACTTTCTGCCTTCAGTTTCGTCTTCAGCAAGTGAAATGTTTGTCCAGCTGTGTTGAGGTCAGTTGACTGACTTGGTCTTTGAAGAACATTCCACTACTTTGCCTTGAAAAGCACTTGGTTTGCTGTCCCAGTATGTTTTGGCTCATTGTCCATCTCTACTGTGAAGTGTCATCCTATTACTTTTGCAGCATTTGACTGAATCTGAGCAGACAGTATAGCCGTGTACACTTCAGAATTCGTCCTGCTACTTCTGCCAGCAGTCATATTATCAATAAACACCAGTGACTGACTTCCATTCACAGCCATGCATGATCAGGCCATAAAACTGCCTCCACCATGTTTCACAGATGATGTGGTATTCATTGGACCATGGACAGTTTCTTCTCTTCTCCATACTTCTCTCTTTCAAACATTCTGGTATATATAATTGATCACAATTCCCTTTGTCCAACTAAAATTCTTCCAGAACTGGACAGGCTTCTTAAAAATGTTTTCTGTCAAAGTCTAATCTGTCCTTCATATGCTGAGGTGTGCCAGTGGTTTGCAGCTTGTGGTAAACTCTCTGTCTTTACTTTCATGAAATCTCCTCATGATTGTAGACTTTGTAATGATTGGTGTACCTCCCAGAGAGTGTTCCTGGTTTGGGATTCTTCTTCACCAAGGACAGAATTCTGCAATCATCCAGCACAGTTGTCTTCTGTGGTTTTCTAGGCCTTCTGGTGTTGTGTTCCTTCTTTTTATGAATGCACCAAATGGTTGATTTGATCACTCCTGGGGCCTCATATATAATGCCGTGAGTAGAACACACACTATAACATGGCGTAAGCACAAAAGAGGGAATGTGCGTACGCACAGAAAAATCCAGATGCAGGAGTCTGTACGTACACAAACTTCCACGTTCTTTCACTACATAAATCCTGATCAGCGTGAAAAGTAACGCACGTGCACGCGCCTTCTGTCCCGCCCCAACTCCTCCCAGAATTACGCCTCTTTGAATATGCAAATCAATATAAATAGCCTTCTGAGAAAAGACAATGGGAAAAGCACAGGGGAAAATATAAGAATTTCAGCGAATACCAAGTGGAGGCAAAGGAAAAACGTACTATTTGTTGGTTTAAACAGTGGTATAATCAACAAAAGGAAGTTGATCGAGTGACAGAGTGTCGGAGAAACTCAAAAGCTCAAGTTCACAAAGTCGCACAGTGCCCGAAATAAAAAAGAAATCACATATCAAAGTCGCCGTGAAAAAGCGAGTCGTAGCCCACCGTCTGAGTGTCATATGACCTTCAGAGTTCTCATAGGTGTGTTGTTGGCCTCCCTCGCTAGTCGTCTTCTTGCACCATCACTCGTGTTTTTTTGCAGACTCTTTTTGTTTCTTAATGTCTGATTGAACTGAACTCTAAAAGATATTCAGTGACTTGGATATTTTCTTGTCTCCATCCCCTGACTTGTGCTTTTCAATGCCCTTTTCACAGAGTTGCTCGGAGTGTTCTTTGGTCTTCACTGTGTAGGTCAGACCACCATACTGACTCACACAATTTGGACCTTCCTTATAAGGTGTATTTATCCATCCATCCATCCATTTTCCAACCCGCTGAATCCGAACACAGGGTCACGGGGGTCTGCTGGAGCCAATCCCAGCCAACACAGGGCACAAGGCAGGAACCAATCTCGGGCAGAGTGCCAACCCACCACAGGACACACACAAACACACCCACACACCAAGCACACACTTACAGTATTTTATATTTTATACTTGTATTTAGTCACTCTAGACCATTTTGCAGAGATCTGTTTTCACTTTGACATTAAATTCTTTTTTTTTTTTGTTGATCATAATTAAACTCACCGTGATTCTAAATTGTTGTGTTAGAGAGTAACCTTTCATGCTCATCAAAGAGTAAGCACTACTGCTCCAGGCCATGAGAGGGCACTGTCACTGACAGTGTTGTTTCTTTTTCCAGCCAGAGCTCCAAAGCAGCCGCCCATTGAGGTCAACTGACTCCACCCCTTCTAGTCCAGCAACTATAAAGGCGAGACACTCCCAGAAGGGAAGAGCAGACCGCCTGCTGGAGCTCTGCCCTGAGCCTGTGACCGCCCTACAGAGCCTGACTCCCTTAGAAAGGCCATGCAGCCTAGTTGTGTTTTGATTTCTGTCTGCTCCACCATGCACTTGTTTATTTTTTGTTAGTTATTAAAATGGGGGACCCAACATTTCTATGTTCCCACGGTTGACGACATTGGTTCACCATAAAATTTGAAAACTTTCAAGGGGTGAGTACTTTATACACTCACTGTATTATCAATCTTTTGCTACTGTGTTCAGCTGGTGATTTTTTATGTTGAGTTTTTTGGACAGAATTCAGCCAAAGAAAACCAAAATTGTGTCCAAAGACTTTTATCTTTACGTGTGTGTGTTTGGAGTAAAGGTGATGAATGTCCAAAGATGGACCCTCTAGTCTCTTCAGTCCCTTACTCAGTGTTACAAAACAAGGGCGCCGAGCAGAACGTGACATGTAAGAATGAATAGACTGCACCCTCTGGATAAAATAAGCTTTGCAAAATTAATCAATAAATGTAAAGCTTGCCTGGCAAAATACATTTTGATCGACTAAATCACAAATATCTGAAATGCACAGGATTTAGATTAATGTTGATTAAGACAATAACAATTATTTATGCTCACATCTTACATTTGTTGTCTTTTATTGGGAGTTTTAGGAGACTCTAGAGTGAATTTACCCTGTTACAAGGGAAAACAAGTCTTTAAAATAAAATCGATAAAGACGAACACAGAGAATGCAAAAGCTTCATTTAAATATTTTCCATTACTATCTATTGTGTGCACTTTTCTTTATTCACGTCCCCCTTTCAAATGGCTTGAAGCATGTTTGTAAGATAGGCTTGATTGACTGCTTAGCCCAAAATTGCTTTTGAATGTACTGTCATTACCATTAAATGCAATCGTTCCGAGTCCATGACCAACTTTATTACACTTATAAATATAATCTGACAATGCTGAGACAAAATCCGTTACTGTTAAAAGCACATGAAAGAGGGTAAAATTTAATTTTATGCATGAAAAATCTCATTAAGTACTTAAATAGAAATAAAAGAGTGTGCCATCATTCAGTACAGTGGTGTAAATCTCCCTAACTGGTGGCCGTAAGCTGAACTGCCCCTCCTAGGCACTTCAGTTACCGGAGGGCTCGCTTGAAATGCCCCGACTCCATCTTCTTACACATTCCCACTCATCCGGTGGTTAGGCAATCTCTCCAACTGCTAACGAGGTGCAGTATGGTGGATGCTTTAACTTTTTCAGCTGACAGATTTCAGGTAAATGGCCGAGGCCAGAAAGACTTGTCAAGATGGACAGGATTGAAGTGTATCCTGGGAAAGCTGACAGGCTAAGTGGGATCTTAGAATGTTTTGCATAGCCGATCTGTTTGCAGCTTAGCGCAGCTTTTAATTTCCATAGGAGTCAACTTTGAGCTTGTGTGGTGACTTCCCTGTGTTTTGAGAAACTGTAAAAGTGCTAGTGGACAGGAAGCCAGGTGTGAGCCCTTAATTTGGGCAAGCAGGGGTAGAGATTGACTATATTCAATTGGAATTTTGTTCGAAAAGAGTCTCTAGTCAGTTTATGGTTCAGTTTTTAATTTAGTCTGAGTTCAATTATTGCTTTGTTTGGCTCAATTGCTGCCCGTCCAGCATTTAAATGGAGTTTTCTATCTGCTTAGCTGCTGGACTCTTTCCAAGGAGCTCTGTCTCCAGCAAGAAATCTTTCTTTTCATTTTTTCGATTATGGATATATAATTAGTAAATAAGGAACTGGGCCATTTTGGAAAATGTCATCTTGGACTGAATATACTTTGCATGAGCCCACCCAAGTTGTAAAATTCTTTGTATTGCTTTGGTTATTATGCAAATAAAAATGATGTGTAAGAAAGGCTTAAACTCAATGTCTCTCTCCGATTCTTGATTACTAGCATTGCCGTGTGCCACGATTGTTCATTCCTTGTCTAGCTGTGGTCCTTTAAGGTCTTGAAGGATGCTTAATCTTCTTCTTGTGGTAAACTGGGTTAAAGTAAAGGACTGAAAATTAAAGACAGAGGCAGTCAGCAAGCAGCCTGCCATTAGAGATCTCTGGGGTAAAATAGGACAGGGAGATACTGCAGGTGAGAGGTTACAGATAACAGTTACTGTACATAGTTGGGTTTGACTTTTCTTCCTGTCTCACGTTAACACAATTACCAAAGGGGTTATATTGGTACCCTTTGTGTTAGGTTCACCTCACAGGTTGTGACTGGTGGACAAACTGTAAGAGAGCCAGCAAGAAGAGTTGGGGCATCAGCCGAGCTACCCCATTTGATCATTGGCGTTTAAACCAGAGGAAAATGAACAAAAATGACGTTTAGTGGTTTTGCACTCACAAGCAATAGTGAAATCACGGCCAGGGTGGCCAACTTAAGAAAGTAAAAAAAAAAATACAGTGTTAACAGGAGCTCCGTCTCTTTTGCTGTTTAGTTCCAGAATGAGCTGCCACCCTCCGAGTGGCAGCCCATTTTTATTTTGTCCAGACCAGAAGGGGCAGCTCCATATCTAGGCTGACAATGGACGCTAGGGGCCATCAGAGCTGTGGAAGGCAATGTGAGGGCAGGGGAGAAACTACAGAGGCTGAACTGTGAATGAAAACGAGGATTTGAAGGATTAGTGTTGGGTTTTTAGAAGACATTGCAGGCCACTTTAGAAAATTGGTCTGTTAGATCAGTTCTTGTTTTGAACCATCAGCTAAACAAATTAGCGGAGTGTTCAATTCTGGGAAATGCTAATAAGACAAGAACACTGGGAAATATGCAAATATAAAGTAAACCTTAAGAACAAGTATTCTTATTTATTAGAATGTGTATGTTTAAACTCAGTTAAACTAACCAGTGTGTATACGCCTGTAAGACAATGTGAGAAAGGGCTTTTGTAGTTTCACTTACTTCTAATAATTAGCTTAAAATAACTTCGATTCATAGAGGAACAAGACCAATGGACATTTTCAGTCATCCAGTTTGGACTGATATCACATATAAATAGTCATCTGGACATGGCAGCTCTTGGGAGTGGCAGGCAACACACAACTTTTAATGTGAGAACTCATATTATAAGAATGTCACATGAATTGTCAGCTCATGGTTAATTACGTTAAAACTTGTTTTCCCCACCTTTGTCTTTAAATGTGCAGATGTCCTTTGTCTTGCCAGGTGGTACTTTTTCATTTATGAATCTGCTTTAAACTTTGCTGCAAAATCATTTATTCCTGTTACAACTCTTAGCCAAGAGACAAATCTGCCATTAAATGGAGAATACCATCAGATGCCCTCAACATAACCATCATTGGCTTCTCGAAAGTAAATATTTAGCAGTTATGTCTTAATTTGCTTACACAATTTAAGTTAGCAATACTGCATCACTTGTTAACCCTAAAAGTGCCATATACTTGGGGGGTTAATGCACCCTGCACGCTAAATACTTTTTTGCTGCACTTTTTAAGGAAATGTCACAATTCACCAAGAAAAAGTTAAATTTTAATGGAACACACTTTTTTTTCATGCAAAGAGCACCACAATTACTGCAACACTGATAATTTTACTCACTGCCAATGAACTGTAAAAACTATTAAAAAAAACTGCTGCAATAATCTATTATTATATATTCAAGGTGCAACTGACGCCATTGATGAAAATCAGTAAATAACCGAGCCAACTGCCCTTGAACTGGCTGCACGCAAGCACACCGAGGCCAAAGCTGATACTTGCAGGCTTGTCTAGTGCAGCAGCTGAATCCCAGGGACAGTGATGCTGATTCGCTTTTGGGGGGCAGTGGTCATGAGCTGGCTGCTCAACGAATGTACGTCGCTGAATATACTCACGTCCGGCGTGCTGGCAAATTGCATTGGCAACTGAATATAGCTGGTTAAAGGTGGTTTCAAGATTTAAAGGGCAAATCACAATTTTATTTTTAGACTTAATTTAAACAAATATGCTATCCAAAAATGCTATTTTTATATGTTACTTTACCCATGTAACCCACATGTCGATTATCCAGCTGCTTGTTCAAAAAGTAAAATTGGTTAATGGTTATGTTTGGAATAATCAGCACAAGTCATAACCAGGAAACCGAAAGACTTATGGGAAGGACTTTTTAAATTGAAGACCTGCCTCTCCCCTCATTCATTGGTCAAGAATCCTGTTGTCAATTCAAAAAGTCACTCCCATGAGGCTTTGGTTTCCTATTTGTTATATGCACTTGATTATTCCTGAAGTTTTTATTTAATAATATTTTAGCAAACAACAGGCAATGTGCACATTTTGAGCAAACAACTGGATAAAAGACATGTGGATTATGCAATGTGAGTAACATGAGATTTTATTTCCTTTTCATGGACGTTTTTTCTTATTCTCTACTACTGTACAGCATTGGTCAACATTGCCTTCTATTATGTCATAAACCTTTTTCTGCTTGAAAACATGAGATTAAATATTTTTCTTGGTCACCACTTCAAAGGACATGCAGTAAGTAACATATAAGCAAATATCATTTTTTCGTGTGCCGTATTCCTTTCATGTAGGAATTGTTATGCAAGAGTTTTTGGAGATCCCTTTTGTGATAGTAACGTTATGTTCTTGTTTTGGGTTTGAAGTATTCTGAAACCAATTGTGATAAGAGTTTTTTGGTTTAAAATGTGTTTAAATGAGTTCATATATTTTCACATATTTTCTGCACCATTTTCTTTTTCACGGGAGCCACGACTTTGTTTATGTTTACCATAATGTTGCTATGGAAATGACCTGGAAGTGAGCAACAGGCAGAACTCGCTCCTCAAGCATGACCTTCAGTGGGGTGCAATGGACAGACATGTTAAGAAAGATCACTGCCACGTCCCGCTACATAGACTACAGGTTACAGACATTACGTATGACCCGATTCTTCTTGAAAAGACTGTCATTTGTTCAAATTCATGCAAGATGGTGGCACTCCTTTCAGAAATCCTAAACTGCTTAAAGGGCGTCACCCAGTATTGTATGTGCACAATGGTTCAGATGTTGGGACTGTTTGGCTCTGCCGATGAGAGACGTGACTGGAAGATCATTGTGGGCCTGACATTGTACTTCACTTTCATTCCTAAGTGTCCAGTGGGTAGCATTTTTTATTTTTGGTGGGGTATCAACAAGAGAAGGTTCAAGCAGCACTCTGCGATGGTGGACTTCACAGAACAGATGACGTTCTCTTAGGCCCAGAGTGTTTGGGAATATCTTCAAGCTAAGTAAAGTGTCACCTTTTACAGATCTGGTGACCGTTGGCCCCGTGTTTTACTGCAGAAACACACGCCATAAGGAGATTTATTAAAAGTGGGTACAGATGGACTGTGTCAGCTTTGGAAATTTGTATTTTTTTCCAGTTATTTAAGGGTACTGCGTCCTCTTCCGCAGCATGTGTCATGTCAGAGGTGTCCTCGATTTTCAGTTTTAACTCAGTATGTGTTCAGGGCTCACATAATTGGCAAGGTGGCACTTGTATTTTTGGCACACAGCTTCTCTAGGGCCATTTAGAATGATTACGAGAAGAAATTTTGGCAATCAGATGTACGGTTTTAATTTAAAATAATCTAGCTGACGTGCAGTCATCAGGTTTAACTACAGTGAAGTAAAGTTACATTGCACATTCTCTGTAAGGTGCCAAAACGAAATGTGCACAGAATCCCCTGCATGCCCCCGGGTTCACATTACATCCACTTTAGATTACAGGTTGCCAGCAAATTTTTAGTTTGAGCACATCGATAAGAAGAAGCATAAACTCTCCAAGGGCAAAAAAAAATCTCCGCTTTGCTGGACTCTCCTGCTCTCCTTGCTGCATATGTTCATATTAGTGATGCTGCTCATGTAAGAAAATGTCAGCTTCCATTTATGAAACTCCCTGATCTCATCGCCCAGCAGGCACACTGTCCTTGAGGTGAAAGACTGCAATAAGAAAATCTGATTTTGTGTTAAGTTCAGGCATATTATCACTCACTTGTGCACCCGTCTGTGAGCAAACCTACTAAGTTTGAAAGTGATGGGAAGCCAGGGCCTAACCGGAGCAGCAGCGAGGTAGAAATCAACCATTGCTGGGCTCGCACATGCACACATCCTGACTAGCTGATAAACGACCAACTTACAATTGAGAGGACATTTATACGTGCCGTCAGGTCTGTAGGTATTTCGACGGTGACACAATTCTCATCATTTTGGCTCACAATAGGGTTGGGCGGTATGACCAAAATTCTATATCACGGTATTTTTCTAAATTATCCCAGTTTCACGGTATTCAACGGTATTTTTTTCCACATGCATGAGTGGATGTTAACCACATTTTCCACTGCAGTTGACTGGCTAAGAATAACCTATTCCAGTGTCATGAGAATTGTACATTGTACAAATAAAATTTTAATGTGCGCACAAGTATTAATACACGTTTGCATGGCCCCATAATGTAATAGTTTTCAAGGTGGTGGCACTAATGAAGAGAAGGAATCACATTGCATGACAGTTGCAGTCAGAATATAGAACCTTTTTATTGAACAAATTTTGCAAACAACTTAAAACTGTAATTTTGACAACATATTTTTAACTATCCAAAGAGGCATTTAGACTTAGTAAAATATTCAGAGGTGCTTGTCTTAGAAAAGGAATGAAGAGTAAATATTTTTTGTAAACCAACTACACTTTCTGTTAATGTTATCAATCTCTGTCCACTGACACATTAGCTATATGCATTGTAATGGCGTTGGTTATCTCAATCCACCGCTTGCTTTTTTTGTTGTAGGCAGTACCTCTAGCAAATGCGTCTACAAATAGCATCTGACTTGAGCGTCCTCTAGCTTTTCAGTTTTACCTGAGGACGTGGAGGGTGCCAATCTTAGTTTCATACATTCATGGTACTCCAAAGCATGTTTGCAGCTAAGGTGGTGCAGCAAATTGCTCGTGTTGCTGCCTCCGGCGACAACTTTAGCTCCACAGCATTTGCAGTAAATAGTTGTTTGGTCCACATCCGACCTTTTTAAAACCAAAATCTCCAGACAACAGACGTGGCTCCTTTTTTTGGCAAAAGTTCTTCTGTGTCATCATGTTCATCCTTATCGTCTGCTACAGCTTCAGTTTCAGAATGTTCTCTGTCCATTGTCACCACTCAATACCTCCACTAACACATGTATTCCGTTGCATGCGTGTTTAGTGGTGTAGCACTGAAAAAGGTCCCCTCTTAAATATTTTCCCGCTGTGCCACGTTTCTAACGTTGTTTAGGCTATTTAAACCAGTATTGTGGTATAAGAGAAATCCATATCATAACAAAAATAAAAAACAGTTTTTGGTATGAACCGGTTTACTTCCCAGCACTAATTACAATGGATTTGAAACAAAGCAATCAAGTGTAGACTTTCAGCTTTAAAAGGTTTAACTAAAATATTGTATGAGCTGTTTAGGAGTAATAGACATTTTTATACTTTGTCCCCCAATTTTCAGGGGCTTAAAAGTGTTTGGACAAGCTAACATAATCATAAATATAATGATCCTTTTCAATATTTGGTTGAAAATCCTTTCCACTAAATGACTGCCTGAAGTCTCAAAGCCATGGCCTTCTCCAAGTGCTGAGTGTCCACCCTTCAGACGCTTTGCCAGGCCTTTACCGCAGCTCTCTTCAGTTGCTGCTTGTTCGTTGGACTTTCTGACATTAGTTTTGTCTTCAGCCATGAAATGTTTGTCCAGCTGTGTTGAGGTCAGTTGACTGACTTGGTCTTTAAAGAACATTCCACTTCTTTGCATTGAAAAGCACTTGGTTTGCTGTCCCAGTATGTTTTGGCTCATTGTCCATCTCTACTGTGAAGTATCATCCTATCAGTTTTGTAGCATTTGGCTGAATCTGAGCAGACAGTATAGCCGTGTAGATTAGATTATTTTATTTTTAAAAGCACATTTAAAACAACAGAGGTTGTGCCAAAGTGCTGTACAAAAAAGCATTAAAATGAATACAATATAAACAATCATGTAAAAGCAGATTAATAAAACAACCAATTATAACATCCACCACAATCCCATCATACACAGTGAAAGACAGAAAGAAGAAAAGAAGTATACACTTCAGAATTCATCCTGCTACTTCTGCCAGCAGTCATATCATCAATAAACACCAGTGACTGACTTCCATTCACAGCCATGCATGATCAGGCCATAAATCTGCCTCCACCATGTTTCACAGATGATGTGGTATTCATAGGATCATGAGACGTTTCTTCTCTTCTCCATACTCTTCTTTTTCAAACATTCTGGTATATATTAATCATTATTTCCTTTGTCCAACTAAAATTCTTCCAGAACTGGACAGGCTTCTTAAAAATAATTCCTGTCAAAGTCTAATCTGTCCTTCATATGCTTGAGGTGTACCAGTGGTTTGCACCTTATGGTAAGCCCTCTGTTAAAATCATCTTGAAGAGTGAGACTGCATTTTTAACCTCAGATTTTAAAGGATTTATTTATTGTTTTTATCCCCACTGAACACTTGTTTTTATGGATTATTTATTGAAACCGTGATACACTGCACTTTGGACACTGTTTTGATTTTTATTGTGGAATAAAAGCACTTTGGCACTTTTGCACTATCCCCTGGCTTCGTTAGAGAATTGTCCTCATTTGTCAGCTCATCTCGGTGACATTATCGATGATGTCGGGTTCAAGAGCTTCCAGCAGTCGGATGGGAGCGTGGAGCGAACCTGCATCGTCACATGGTCTCCCAGACCTTCCGGTGTTGCTGAGTTCACCAGTGTGTTCCTGTTTTTAAGAATGTACCAAATGGTTGATTTGACCACTCCTGCTATCTCTCTGAATGGTTTGTTTTGTTTTCTCGGCCTAATGATGGACTGTTTTTATTTGCATGGACTGCTCTTTGGTCCTCATATTGAGAGTTCACATGTAAAGTAAATTCCACACTTGGAATCAAGTCCAGACCTTTAACCTGCTTGATAGTTAATGAAATAATGAGGGACCAGCTCAGGCCTGACTGGAAGAACTTGTCAGTCAAATGTCCAAAGACTTTTGAGCCCCTAGAAATGTGTGTGGGTTTTAGGAGGTTATGGGGGATGGGTGGTTGTTGGATGGGCTGTGCAGAAAAATGTCTGTCATTCCCAAACGGCTCAAACACTATTTTTGTTTAAACCCTGTGGAATATAGGGGCGCTCTCGTCCCCTTGAACCTTCAAACGACACGTCAGACACCTGATGCAAGTCCAATATTTTATTTATTTTATAATAATAATGTGCACCAAGCACCTCCACTCCACAACACTCCAATAATAAATCAATAATCCAATACAATACCAACTCCTCCACTCCTCCCAGCAGCTCTGTCGCACTCCCTCCCAACTCCGGCTCACTGCTGGGATCTCCCACAATTCTTTTATAGTCCATGACCCGGAAGTGCTTCTGATCCTTCAGTCCATGTGATTACCCAGCACTTCCGGGTCAGATGAAAACTCCTTTTCTTCATCCCGGAAGTACGTCATTTCTTCTGTCGCTGTGACTAACACGTACTTCCGGGTTATAGGGCAGGTAGAAGTCCCTGGGCCTCCCTGTAGCAACCCCTGGCAGTCCCCATGGTATCCAGCAGGGCTCCAAGGTCCATGATACCCTGCTGGAACCCGGGGCATATCCACGTTGCAGGGAGGGCTCCACCTGGCGGCTTGGGGGTATTGGCTGGGATAAGCTGCCGGCCGTAATCCACAACCCCTTAAATTAAAGCTGAAAGTCTACACTTCAGTCAAATCTTGATTGCTTTTGTTTCAAATCCATTGTGGTGGCATACAGAGCCAAAATTATGAAAACTGTGTCGCTGTCTAAATACTTCTGGACCTGACTGTATGTGATGTGGCACACAAGGGCTACTGGAGCGCCTTCAAGGCTCAAAGCAGGTACAGTAGACACCGCGCTTTTAACACACAGCAGGTAAGCACTTCTCTCACAGAGAAGAGGACGATTCCCGAGACATCACTTGACGTCACTTCTGGACGCCCTGACCGTTCTTTCAGGACCACTATTTAACCCTTTAACCGCCAACTCCCTAAATATTCCCCATGCCAGGCGAAATCTGAACAATTTTCGTTTTTTTACTTTACATTTATTCAAGCAGTATTTACCTGCTGAAATACCTGCTGAAATGTTTCAAATAAATGGTCAATCAAAGGACGTAGCTTGAACAAGCAGTCACGGTTTGGATCTTTCTTATCTGGCTCAGATGACGGGTAGCAGTCCAGTTGAGATGCTGGGGATACACCCACTCATCGCCATCATCCGATGCGTCGTCATTCACAGCATCATGCAGCGCACGTTGCTGATCATCATTGTCGCTAAAATCTTCTTCAGAACTGCTACAATCATGATCAGAATTATTGTCCAAAATCGCCTGCAAAACCTCATTTGAAGTCAGTTTACGTTTCGACATATTCACAGCTTTCACTTTCGAATCACATCACGTGAGCGGCCAATACAACCGCAGAGTTGTCGAAATACAATGTAGTAATAATACCCACGCCAAACTGTCAGTTATACTACGCGCCAGGCATTCACATAACCATAGGCAAATGTGCCGGATAATTCCGGCAGTAAGGCGTCAGCAATAATGCTACGATGCCGGATATATCCGGCAGAGGGCGGTTAAGAGGTTAAGAAAGTCAAACCCCAGTCGGCATTCACTTTTGAAGCAGCGACTGAGGGTGATGGATGACGTGCCTCAGAAGCCACTTAAGTTCTTTTACACTCTAAGACAACAGCAGCCTTTACTTTTATTTCAGTTTCTCTTTTATTTCTTTGCTTAAGTATAACTAAATGGGGCTTCATAGCAAGACCCCAAATGACACGTGGTGCTGCTCTCCATCTTTCACAAAGTATTTGTATTTGTATATGTGTAAGGGTAAATCAAAAAGTAAAGGCAATCTGAAAATTACATAGTAACTGCAAGAGATAGCTGCTGACGCAGTACATCATGTTCGCGATGGCTTATGGGTAGTTTGAATATACACTGCACGTCACTCTGCCATTAGCCTAGTTGAAGCCAAGCTTGAATGGTCATGGACTGTTGAGTGAGCTGTTGTGAGATTTCTTTGGGCAGAGGCAGTTAAACCTGCAGAAATTCACCAAAGGATGTTGGCGTGTGACGCGTCTCATGAGGATGTCAAACCTCCTGTGCTGTCTTTATGCCATCCATTCACTTCTTGACTCTTTCATGTTTAAAGGCCACTAAAGTTCCTCTTGAATTGAAGTGAGACAAGCAAAAACGCAGAAATAGAAAGAAGAGAGTCCATGACACGAGAGGTGAGAAGGGAAGTAGCTTTGTGCCGTATTGGGATTTCAAGCACAACAGGCAGTAATGGCAAAACCCGTGAGAGCGGGCCCCCTGGGATAGCAGATTTCTTTGTTTTGGATCATTTTCTTCACTATTTTATATTTCCTCTATACACATAGCTGTTTTCTAAACATAAACTGCAGTGAGTTTTTTGAACAACTGAGGAAGTTGTAGTCCTGAAACTGGACTCCAGTGAAATCCTGTATACATTCCAGGTCAGGGAACATGGCGGAAATATAATACCCGTGTAACAATCTCTGTTGGTTTTTACCATTGGGGGAGCGTTACCGGTCACTAAAGGCAAGAACGACAACATTGACAGAGTTTGTTTCCCACTGCAGTCACTCTGGTTAAGCACAATCTTTGATTCATCAGTCTTTTGCTAATTTCTAAACTCCTCTATCCAATCTAAATTAGGTTTATTTTTTAAAGACTTCTTTGATGTTACACTGGGTGGGAGTGCAATTCTGCATTACTCTGTTATTTGAGAGAAAAGCCAAGCAAAATGACACCTTTTATTGGCTAACTAAAAAGATTACAATATGCAAGCTTTCGAGGCAACTCAGGCCCCTTGATATATCTGTCATTTTCTAACCCACTTAATCCTGAGCTGGAGGCTAACCTAACAAACACAGGGCGCAGGGCAGGGCGCCAGTCCATCGCAGGGTGAGCACACCCATGGGCCAATTTAGTGATGCCAATCCATCTAACCTGCGTGTCTGTGGACAGTGAGAGGAAACCCACACAGACACTGGGAGGACATGCCACCTCCACACAGGGAGGACCTTGGATGTGGACCCTGGTCTCCATACTGCGGGGCAGCAGCGCTAGCAATGTGCCTCCCTTTCATATTTGTGTTTTTCATTACTACTGCATATTATGTTGTTACCTACTTATGTATGTGGATTGTAATAAGTAGTCCGTGGTGGTGTGCAGATTTTTAAATAAACAATCGCATCCTGAGAGTGTGCAGGCTTAGAATGGGTGCAGGTGATGGATTGACTGTGGTGCTTGGCTGATCACACACTCATGTGCAAATGGGAGAGGGTCAGCCGGGTACCTCATTCACACCTCAGAGTGGGCAGAGGGTCACAGTTGCACCCGATCAGGCCATATAAAGGAGCCTGCATGGCAGAGGCAGGGAGGAGAAAAAGAAGGAAAGAACAAAAGGGAAAGGAATGGAGGTTAAAGGCAAGAAGGAAAGAGACAGCAGGATCAGAAGACACCAGCGTGTAAGGGAATGGAGGTAGGTGGTCGGGAGCAAGCCTCAGTAAGAGGAGCTGGGAGCTGAAGAAGGGGCGCTCCTATTGAGTGATGCTGGGGGGTAGGAGCGGCCCATTAGGTGACGTCTCTCACAGACGGCAGTGGGAGATGTGTGTGCAGTGTGGTAGAAATTGAACATGTCATTCAAGAAAGAAACATCCTCTAACAGGACAAATTAGTAATCATGCAGGAGAAAAACAGTTCATTGTATGTTTTAATTAATCCTCGGCAAAATGCCTTAGAGGGATTCTTCAAAAGCAGTCCTTTACAGCATGGTCAGAGAAAACAAAGAATACAGAGGTTCATTTTATAAACTACTAGCCGTCCCCCGCGGCTCCACCTGCGTAGTAGTGAAACAGGACTGTGAGGATGGCCCTGTTCGGCTCTCCACTCCTGATGTCACGCTTCTCTCTCCCCTCGGCCCACAGCCTCTGTCTTGGATTAGCACAAATGTATCGCTCCTGCAAGCGAACTCTGATACTTTGCACGATGAGAGAAGTCGCAAAATCAACCAGAATGTTCAAGCAAATTCTAGAAAGAAACCCGATCTAAATCTCTGAAGTAGCTCTCTCGTTCGCTAGCTAAGCAGATGTAAGATATGCTTCCAGGCTGGCGCATGAGTGAGGAGGGTCCCATCCTCCATCCCCTCGGCCAACTGTGTCCATCTCGGATTCGCGCAAATAAATCGGTACCACAAGCGAACTATGATACTCAGCGCAATGACAGTAGTCACAAAATCAACCAGAACGTTCAGGCAAATTATAGAAAAAATCCAAGCGGACAGACAGACAGATGTTGGATTTTACATATATATATATATATATATATATATATATATAGGGATTGAATTTACATGCAGTGTCATACATTTACTCTGGTTGGTTCGTTGGTTTACACCCAAGTGACAAGTTTATTTTATTAGATTCTGGTTCTTCTTGTACCTTTGAGTTGAGCCACCACCCTTCTTAGTCATCTTTCAGTACATTTTGTTGTTCACTTGACCTTTATCTGTTCTTTTATTAACCTTTTATGCTATTAATGCTATGTTACCCTAAAATTATTCTCCCACAGCGGCTCAGAGTGGCATTCCACAGACGCCAAAGGCTTGGCAGTGGGTACCCGAGCCAGGTATTTAGGGTTGACTGCTCCTGTTGGAAAGGACGTCTCATCTGCTACAAGATTCCATGTGGGGTAAGCAAAGGAGACGTTGGTTGAAGAAGGATGGACTGGCGCTTGTGAGTGTTTTATGGAACAGATTCCTGCCTGTGATTTTGACCCCTTTTAATGGAATTTTTATTCAGCTGTTTAAACCTCCACGTTCACTTGCTATTATGGGAGTATTTATTTGTGGATGATGCTCTGCACTGTTTGCACTTTTGTTTTTTTGGTTTGTAATAAAAGCATGCATACTTTCTGCACCTGCCCCTTGCTGGGTGTGTGTGTCCTCATTTGCAGGCTCAACTTGGCTCGTGACTATCGATGGTTTCAGGCTGAAGAGGCTTCCAGCAGTGACAAGAGAGCGTGGAGTCAACCTGGACCATCACATGGATGAAACACTGAGAGATCTTCCTAGAAACGATGTAGCCTGGTAATAAATAAAGTTCAAATTCAAACTTCATCCAGGGATGGTTCCTACCTTAAGCATGATGCTCTCATGATAAGCTCAGACCTCCACAATCCACCCAATGAATTAATGGCTAGATGGAGTAGACTGAATATAATGGGCTGACTACACGGCCCACCCAGCCTGACTTGGACCCTGAATCATGGCCAGCATTGGCTCCCCAGACCTGCACAAGAATAGATAGATAGATAGATAGATAGATAGATAGATAGATAGATAGATAGATAGATAGATAGATAGATAGATAGATAGATAGATAGATAGATACTTTATTAATCCCAATGGGAAATTCACATTCTTCAGCAGCAGCATACTGATACAATAAATAATATTAAATTAAAGAATGATAATAATACAGGTGAAAAAACAGACAATAACTATGTATAATGTTAAATATTAACGTTTACCCCCCCGGGTGGAATTAAAAAGTCGCATAGTTTGGGGGAGGAACGATCTCCTCAATCTGTCTGTGGAGCAGGACAGTGACAGCAGTCTGTCGCTGAAGCTGCTCTTCTGTATGGAGATGATACTGTTTAGTGGATGCAGTGGATTCTCCATAATTGATAGGAGCCTGCT
This sequence comes from Erpetoichthys calabaricus, assembly GCF_900747795.2. Classification (NCBI taxonomy): domain Eukaryota; kingdom Metazoa; phylum Chordata; class Cladistia; order Polypteriformes; family Polypteridae; genus Erpetoichthys; species Erpetoichthys calabaricus. Next base: position 38,093,616 of record NC_041400.2, on the reverse strand, counting down.
GAGCGCCCTTCGCTCTGCCACAGATGTTAAACTGTCCAGCTCCATGCCAACAATAGAGCTTGCCTTCCTCACCAGTTTGTCCAGACGTGAGGCGTCTTTCCTCTTAATGCTGCCTCCCCAGCACACCACCGCGTAGAAGAGGGCGCTTGCCACAACTGTTTGATAGAACATCTGCAGCATCTTATTGCAGATGTTGAAGGAAGCCAGCCTTCTAAGGAAGTATAACCGGCTCTGTCCTTTCTTGCACAGCGCATCAGTATTGGCAGTCCAGTCTAATTTATCATCCAGCTGCACTCCCAGATACTGTACCTGAGAAAATGAATGAACTCGAATACATTTTCGAATCTATAAGTTATTTGAAGTGTTTCTCATGAAAGTAAACTTTCATTAAGATTCCAGCTGGCATGTTTTTAAAGCTGACAGTCTGCCCATTAATTTAGTAAATGGCATCTGTTTTTACACATCACAGAGGCAGAGCTGTGCAAAGAGGCGAGAATTAGCTTGAGTGAGTATTATTTTCCTAAAGTAATGGCAAAGTTTTAGGTGTTAATTTCTTAAGTATGTTAATATTACATGGTGTTTTAAGTTTAATGTGTCTCCACAGAGGTGCTAAAAGAACAATTACCGTGTTATCAAAATTCCGTGTCAACAGAACTATAAAAAGAGTGAAATAATAAAACCTCAAGATTCAGTCCTTCAGCAGGCATCTGAGTATCAAAGCCAAGCCCGGCGCACAAAGCCTTTTCATTGTCGTGTGCGTGACTAATAATTTTGAGCAAATTGCCACAGCAGAGGAGCAACTAATCATGCATTAGGTTATTATAATAGTGAAATCTATTTCATATTGATTCTCAGTTTATGGGAGAGGAAATCTCGCTCCCTTTTATTTTCCTTCAATTTATAATTATATGGAGTGAACAGTTTTTACTGATTACTGTGGTTTGGAGATCTGACAAACAACTACAGTACGAGCACTTATGCTCATTACAAAGTTACCCATAAAGATTTTTTTTTCTCACACTAAACAGAAATGATTTGCATCCAGTGGTGGAGGATGTTTAACTTTAAGTTTCTCCATATAAATCAAATGGCTTTTCATTTCATTTTCTTCAGCCTTTGCAGAACCAACTGTGGCACACACTAAATCTGCCTCTGCAGCCCCTCTGTTTCTAGGATGGCGAGACAGGGACATGTTAAGGCACACAATCGAGCAAAGTGCATGCCAAGGGTCCAACAGCCAGGCGAAGGGTATAGCATGGGGCCAGTGGTGAAAGTGGCAAGAATGAACCTTCAGGGAGCTCAAAAAGGAAGGCAGCAACCTACGGAGAGGGGCACAGCACACATGAGAGACATCATGCTTAAAGTAGGAACCATCCCTGACTCAGGTGATGCGGCAGTCCTTCTCCTCCTTGACCTGTCCGCTGCCTTTGACATCATTGACCATGAGATATTGCTGATGCGGCTTGAACATCTTGTTGGGCTCAAAGGGGCTGCTCTTAACTGGTTCAGGTCATATTTAACTGGTAGACACTTTTCAGTGACTTTTAATTCCTTTTCTTCATTTACTGCTCCTCTTAAATATGGTGTTCCTCAGGGATCCATTTTGGGTCCTATTTTATTCTCCATGTACCTTCACCCTATTGGAGCGATTTTTAGGAAATTTATCATTTCTTTTCACTGCTACGCTGATGATACTCAGGTTTATATTCCTGTCTGCAACTCTACAACAAATCAACTCCACAACTGTCTGTCTGAACTAAGATCCTGGATGGCTAATAATTTTCTTGATCTAAATCAAAATAAAACAGAGGTGCTTATAGTGGGTCCATCAGCTAAAGCCCAAATTGGTCTTGGACTTCTCGGCTCTTTCTCTGTCTTTTCCAAACCTCAAGTCCACAATCTTGGTGTTACCTTTGATAGTAACCTCTCTTTTGAGAAACAAGTAAATTCTGTAGTCAAGAGTTGCTTCTTCCAACTTCGTCTATTAGGTAAGATAAAGCCTTTTTTATCTTCTAGGGATCTTGAGATAGCTACTCATGCGTTTATTTTTTCTCTCCTCGATTACTGCAACTTGCTGTATTCTGGGATTAACAAATCCCTGATACACAGGTTACAGTTGGTCCAAAATGCTGCCTCTCGCTTTCTGGTTGGGGCAAGAAAGTATGACTCTGTTTCTCCTATTTTAGCTTCTTTACACTAGCTGCCTGTCAGTTTTCAAATTCATTTTAAAATCTTGCTACTAGTTTTTAAATCTTTACATGGGCTTGCTCCTGCCTATTTATCTGAACTGTGTGTTTTACACCAGCCATCCAGAGTGCTTAGATCTTCTGGTCAGCTGCCTCTGGTTGTCCCTCGTACCAAGTGTAAAACTAAGGGGGACAGGGCCTTTGCAGCTGCTGCTCCTCACCAGTGGAACTCTTTACCTCATCATATAAAGGAGTCATCTACAATTGAACTGTTCAAAACAAGACTAAAGACTCCTTTCTATTCACTTGCATTCCATGACCTTCATTAATACTGATGGTTTCCTCTTTGTGATTATATAACATTACTTTTATTTTTTATGGATATAACATTACTTCTATTTATTATGTATTTTATTTTATGTTCATATATTTTATTTCTATTAGTTTTATGTTAATTATTTTGTTTTTCTTTTATTCTATTATTGTAAAGCACTTTGGCCACAGCATTACTATGTTGTTTTAAATGTGCTATATAAATAAATTGACATTGGCATTGACATCCCTGAATGAAGTTTGAACTTGAACTTTATTTATTACCAGGCCACATCGTTTCTAGGAAGATCTCTCTGTGTTTCATCCATGTGATGGTCCGGGTTGACTCCATGCTCCCTTGTCACTGCTGGAAGCCTCTTCAGCCTGAAACCATTGATAGTCTCAATGATAGAGAAGATCAGGCTATCTGCGATACCGCTCACAAGCTTGACATTTTGCTTAGGATTTATTTTCCACCATGGAAAAGTCCTTCTGTTTACAGTACCACCTCAAAGCCAAAAAAAGTGATGAAACATCATATTGTGACCACTAGAGGGTGCTGCAGCACCCTAAATCCCAAACACAACCACACCACACAAGTCCTTGGTTCAAATAAAACAGGTTTGTTAACCAAAGGAACTTACAACAAGGTTCTTACACATTGAGTCTCCACAAATATTCAGTTCTCCTCTCTTTCTCTCTCTTATTCCTCCACTCCTTCCAGGCTCTTCTCAAGAATCCGACTCACCTGGATGAGGTCAAGCAGCTTCCTTTATCTTAGACCCAGCAGAAGTCCCTAAGTGTAGGGATCACCAACCCTCACAGCACTCTCTGCTGGCACATCCAGAGCCCAACTAGGCTGCCTCATGGGACTACAGTTCCCAGCATGCCTTGTCAGTGTCCATACAGAAATGCTGCAGCTTAACTTATCAGGGAAGCATGTGGGACGCTAGCGTAGCGAGTTCCAAACTGGCATCTTCTGCCATCCTCCTGGCTAAGGCAGGGACCACTCTGTCCTTCCTCTTGAGCTTCCAATGGGCTGGCCTTCCATCCAGGAAAGGAACCTTGCCCTATCCTGGCTGGGACCCCTGCCCAGGTGCACTGTGTCCTTTAGAGTATAGTATAGTTAATCCTCCTTGTCAAGCTTGGGTCGTACAGTTGCACAAGAGACAGGAAGATGGACCAAATTTAAAAGGAAGATTAACTTTATTGCTGAACAGGCAGAAGAGTTTATTCATCTTCAGCATACAAGCACACAGGTAGCAACTGGCAAATGTTGCACTCCAGCTCCACCCTTCAGCTTAAAAGAACACAAAGTCTTCTTCGTCGAGCAGGTTCAGTGGCTCATCTGGGGCAGACGTGGTCTGGGGGAGAGGGGTCATGAAATGAGCCATTGTACTGGCTAGGGCTCGGTCTTTTAAATGTTCTAAACAACGTGCAAGAAACGTGTTACACGGTAAGAGAGCAAAGCCGCAGCTGATCCTGCAGAAGGATCATCTTAAGAGTGTGTGTGTTTCCCATTCAAGTACTGTTTACGAGGGGGGGTTTCGAAGGGCAGCTGTGTTTCTCTGCCATTGGTTGTTTAACAGAGAGTCATTTCGCAGCTAAGAGAGTATCAGCACGCAGCAGCCGGAATTACGTGGTAGGACTACGGAGCAAAGGAGCCACTGAGCCGTCTTTGAGCGACCACCGCTACCATCAAGGACAGCAAATCAGCTGGTCACAATACATGCAGTATATAAATATAAAATTTCCAACTTCTGTCTGTCTGTATGTCTGTCTGCTGTTCACGAGAGGACTGCTTCACAGATTTACAGTAGATCGAGTTTTTTTCTATAATTTACTCGAACATTCAGGTTGATTTTGTGACTTCTCTCATTGCGCTAAGAATCATAGTTTGCTTGCGGTGCCTTTTTATTTGCGTGAATCTGAGAGAGACGCAGCGGGCCGAGGGTACGGGGCCCTCCTCACTCACGCGCCAGCCTCGTGGTGTATCTTACATCTGCTTAGCTAGCAAAAAAGAGAACTACTTAATGGATTTAGATCGGGTTTTTTTTATAATTTATTTGAACATTCTGGTTGATTTTGTGACTTCTCTCATCATGGTAAGTATCGCAGTTCGCTTGCAGTAATGATTTATTTGCGGTAATCCGAGACGGTAAGGCCGAGGAGAGGTAGATACGTGACGTCAGGAGTGATGAGCCGTATGGGGGGATGTAATGCATGTTCTCTCCCCCGGTTCTTCCAGTGTAAAGGCCTTCTGGCCAGGTAAGGGCCCTGGCCATCTGCCACTCTCTCTCTCTGTCTCCATGTATATCCGTCAGGGTCAGGTTGGGGCAAATGTGGTCATTGATGAACTTGTGTCCTGGCTGTGACATGGTGACTAGCGTCTGACCAGGAGGCCATAATGGATGGATCATGTGGTGCAGTACCCAGTTTTAGTCCCAGTTGAGGAGAGAAAATAATGGATGGGCTGGAGTAGACTCAATATCAGAGACGGATTATTTCCCAACATGATAGGTGGTAGTGCACCTTTGGCGTGATCCCAGTTTGGACACCCACAATGTTGCATGTGATCTGGAGTTCAAAAGAGCAGCCGTGTTGGGGAACTTGGTTGCCACCAAAGGGTGCTGTTGGGAGAAGACCTCCCTGTTTGGAGGACCGTCAACGTGGCCTAGATGTGCCTCCATGCAATGCTGTAGCACCTGAAGTTCTCCTGGGTCGGTCTGGAGTCGGGAGACAGGGGACAAGACTGGCCTTTAGGAGAGTGGAGGAAGATAATTGGAATTGTGATTTTGATTGTTCTTATGCTTTTGGAGGAAGAACCTGTTAAAGGTTCGTTTGTATAATAAACTAGTATTTATTTGATCCCTTGACTGTGTCAGTGCACTTGTGTCTGGAGTTTGGGGCTCTGGAGCACCCCCTACTGGTCACTATTGTCACACACGTATGCCTTGAGGACAGCTTAAAGGCTCTTGTGGTGGTAATGCCATGCCAATCCAGGAGGTGGCAGCATATACTAACACAGCTTCTCTTCCTCTCTTTACAGAATGGATGATTGACAGCTCAACCACCTCTGATGTCACTTCCAGTGACCTCTTGGACCCGCCTTTTCCTGCCTGGCCTGAATTTAACATAACATGTCATCATCATTGTCAGTCTGGTCTTACATTCGTGACCTGAGGGTTTTTAGTGAAAAGCCTTTCAACTTTGCATTTATAATATACGAGGTCATGGTGTCTCCCCAAATGTATTTCACATATCTTATCTCTTTTTACAATATACTGTATGTTGTGCCTTAAGTGAAAACAAACAGCTGGGGGAACTCTCCATCTTTTTTGAGTTTCTAGGTTCTCCTCCAGATTTGATCACAATGGAACATTTGATAAGAGAGTGTGGGATGTTGGGAGATTCTCCTGCAGAGTTTTGATCAGGATCATACGTGTACTTTAGATCACACAATGGGGAAGGGAGTCCCCTCCAGAGTTTCAATTGGGCTCATTTTTGGTACATTAGATGGAGTAAACCCAATATGGCCACATAAAGCCTTATATGTATGTTACACACTTTTTATTTGTTTATTTATTTCTGTTGTATTTTTGTCAGTTGTTCTGCGGAGACATGCAAGTAAGAATTTCATTGTACTGTGTTCACATGACAACACCAACAAAACACTAATGATGACATAAATAGTAATTTTATACCGTACTTAGCTGGTATTAAACAAATATTCAGCACAATCAGTCTTTGTTGGGAGACATTCGATGAAATCAGTCATTAGCCGAGGTGCTCTCAGTGCTCCTGTCTTTACCTTCTCCAGCTGCTGTGAGAGCAGAAATTTAGACAGAGGAAGGTTACAGAGGGTGGCAAGTCGAAAGTCCTAGGGTTGAACAAGTCCACAGTTGTGGTGCTCCAGCGTATCCGTAGTTTGGTGGTTGTGGGGTTCAAAACACCAGGGTTTTATATAATAAAAGCTTAAAAAGAGCAAGAATGAGTTGCCAAAAAGGCAGTCCTAGGAAAACCTGTCCTAAACAGAATCCAAAGCTGAACCAACTGAACAGCGCAAATGAGTTCAAAGACCAACACAAAAAATGACACGTACAATTGAGTCCTGTAACTTCAATGAACCACCCCTAAGATCCTCTTCCCTGCCTTGTAAAAAGCCTCAGGGAGGTCTCAGGAGTGGTGACATCAGGGTGGCCCAGCCTCTTGGAGTACAACTCGCAGAGTACAAGGGATTGACTCACATTTAAAGGAACAGAATACAAATAATGAATTCATCTATTAGACTTTATCTACTTAAGTACTGTCCCTCCTCCGTACCCCACATAATGAATCAACACAATGGTGTCCCTGGCTATAACCTACGCCTAAAGGCTACCGTGGTCTCCCAGAATACCTTACACTTGCAACAGCTGACACACTTCAGTTCATATCATTCATCAACCAGCAAAGTATTTATTCTTTGTTGGGAACGACCCCTCTTAGCCTGCTAACCTTGTGAGAAGAAAGTGACAAATCTTCCCACACCTGATGCTCTGCATCTACTTTATTATACCAGTTACTTAAGATATGCAAAAACAAAGTAGTATTTATTAAAAATAGAATAATAGCAGCAGAAGAAAATAATCCACCTCAGCAAAAAGAGAAGTGTCCGTGTTTGCGTTGTAAGCCCCTAGGGGGCGTACTGCCACCCTAACAGCCGACACAGACAGGCAGGACACAGGTTCACTCACCACCCGCGTTTATTTACAATCAAAAGTGCACAAACCACCAACACCACATCAATATACAGTCCATTCCCTTCCTTGCCGCCAGTCCATTCTTCCTCAGGCTTTGTCCACTCCTTCCTTCTGACTCTGGCCCCTTAAAGAAGTGTGGCAGCTCCTCTTATTTACGTCCCGGGAGTGTTCCAGGTGGCTCATCAGTATTACCTGGAATCACTCCCAGGTGCGCTGGAGGTCCTCTATAGGGCTCTGCAGCTCCCCCTGGCGGCCCCCATGGAACCCAACAGGACTTCACCAAACTCCAGCTCCTGACATTCCCTGTGGGAGTCCGTGGTGCCACAGCCACATAGGAAGGCTGTCCTCTAGTGTCCCAAGGGTGGTATTGCCTCATCAATGCCCTCTCCCCTGGTCCTTCCACTTTGTTGGCGTCCCAGCCAGGTAGTGGCCGTGGCCGTCCATCACAGCATCCATTTGCTATACAGTAATCCCTCGCTATATCGCGCTTCGCCTTTCGCGGCTTCACTCCATCGCGGATTTTATATGTAAGCATATTTAAATATATATCGCGGATTTTTCGCTGCTTCGCGGGTTTCTGCGGACAATGGGTCTTTTAATTTCTGGTACATGCTTCCTCAGTTGGTTTGCCCAGTTGATTTCATACAAGGGACGCTATTGGCAGATGGCTGAGAAGCTAGATTGCTTACTTTTCTCTTTCTCTTGCGCTGACTTTCTCTGATCCTGACGTAGGGGGATTGAGCAGGGGGGCTGTTCACACACCTAGACGATACGGACGCTCGTCTAAAAATGCTGAAAGATTATCTTCACGTTGCTGTCTTTTGTGCAGCTGCTTCCTGAAACGACATGCTGCACAGTGCTTTGCATACTTAAAAGCTCGAAGGGCACGTATTGATTTGTGCTTGAAAAACAAACTCTGTCTCTCTCTCTCTCTCTCTCTCTCTCTCTCTCTCTTTGTCTGCTCCTGACGGAGGGGGTGTGAGCTGCCGCCTTCAACAGCTTTGTGCCGCGGTGCTTCGCATACTTAAAAGCAAAACAGCCCTATTGATCTGTTTGCATTTCTCTCTATCTCTGTGACAGTCACTGCTCCTGACAAGCACTCCTTTGAAGAGGAAGATATGTTTGCATTCTTTTAATTGTGAGACGGAACTGTCATCTCTGTCTTGTCATGGAGCACAGTTTAAACCTTTGAAAAAGAGACAAATGTTTGTTTGCAGTGTTTGAATAACGTTCCTGTCTCTCTACAACCTCCTGTATTTCTGCGCAAATCTGTGACCCAAGCATGACAATATAAAAATAACCATATAAACATATGGTTTCTACTTCGCGGATTTTCTTATTTCGCGGGTGGCTCTGGAACGCAACCCCCGCGATGGAGGAGGGATTACTGTACCTCCATCATACCAACAGATGGCCTATCATAAATATTTGTAATAATAAAATACATTGTATTTATCATTTCAATTGATTGTGCATCACAAGATGCATTTTATTACAATAAATGTTTGTGATGCGCTATCTGTTAGAATAACAAATGCAATGCATTTTATTACTTTACCTGCATTACAAAGTATGTTCCAATAGATGGTGCAAATGTTGACACTGAAGTCTATGTTGATTATTTAGATTTCCACCCGTCTTAGACATGTAGTAGAAAGTATAAATGGAGAGTAAAGTCTGAATATGGATCTCTGCTTCAAAGTAGCAATACTCTCCATAAAGACATGGAAAATGAAGAATCACAACTCAGAAAACATCAGTGTTAAAAATGTTATGTGTTAGCCAGGGTTCCTCACCCAGCTTATGTTTAAATGTCTATTTTATTTAATTTATTAAAATCAGTTATTATTTGTAAAATGTATTTTTTTCAGTTTTATTTTTTGTTACTACGTGTGGATGCTTGTTCTACCATGTACCTTGTGTTTTGTGGGTGGTTCTCCAAGAAGCAGGACCACCTGTCAATCTCCATTGAGAGACAGCTACCAGCCCTGAAAAGGCTCATGGGAGTTGTGGTCCTTCTGGGGTACATTGTATGCGCCTGGGTGTTGGTGAGTTCTTCTCTCATTGTTAATTGTTGCTCTTTGGATCGTCTGACATTTTTTGGCTTTAAGGATTTTGCCTTTTAGTTAATATATTTGGACAGTTACTGATCAGGTGCCTCCTTAGTGGCTCTTTTGAGCATTTGGCTATATATGCTATATTGTGCTATTTGTTAATGAAATCTTCATTTTATAAAGATGCCTTGGAGGACTTGTCCATGTTCCAGCTGGAGTCACAGAATTCTCCCCTGGAGAGTGTTTGCTGTTTTTTTTTTAAGATTATCTCCATTTTGAGGCCTTAAGCCTTCCATTTTCTTGGGTCAGACTTGCCTTGGGTGAGTTCTGTTCTGTAGGTTTTTTTGGAGGCCTCACCCCTTTGATATTTTGTGTAGTCACAGATTCTTGACAAAAAGAATGACATCTTCTGGGTTGTTTAAATTGAGCAGTCAGGCTGAGACACAAGGCGCATACTTCGATGTCCAGGTGGATGGGGCCTCTCTGATGGAATGGTGTCTCTGACTCCGTAGTCTCTCCTGGTCTCTCAGATGAGCCGTTCTTTATGTTAAAAAGCCACGTGGGGTTTTGGACCGCATGATGTTACACACGAATGATTGATTAGTGTGAAAGACCAGCCTCGACCACGAACAGACACCAAGACAGCTTCGACAAAAACACACTCTTTTATTGTTCTTCTTCTAGTACAGCACAAATCACTCACCGTCCTTATTACTTTCTTCTCTTGCCGACTCCACTCCTCTCTCACAAAGCTCCGTCACACTACCTGCCAACTCGGCTCCTCGAATGGAGTGAGGTGGCCCCTCTTATCCAGTACCCGGATGTGCTCCAGGTGCTTCCTGACGAGCTTTCTGCAGCACTTCTGCCACACCCGGAAGCACACTCGGTGTATTTGCCTTTGGGCTAAGCAGCACTTCCTGTTGTGGCAGAAGTGCTGCAGTCCATGTTCCCTGGAATGTTTGGGCGTCCCCTGGCGGTGGCCATGTGCCCCAGCTGGGTGGAGCCTCCAAGCTTCGAAATTGTGGCTCCTCTGCACCCCAGGGCAGTTGCCCTCTCATGTCCCAGGGAAGGTATTGGCGTTCTCCCGGTCCTTCCACGTCCCAGGCATCCCGACTTGTGCAGCCGTCTATGACATTAGCTACTCCGATGGTTGTGTAAAAGCTTTGAACCTGGGATTTTATCTGCACGATCACTTCATGTTTTCAGTCCCCTTTCTTGTTAAGTAGTAAACTGCCCGGTCATTCTCATCTGAGACTATAAAAATTAGATAACAATGAAAGAAACTATGCATAGACTTAGATAAGATAAAACATCATTATTCTCGGCAAAACAGCCCAAAAAGAGCTCATTTATAGGTCATCACAGTTTGTCTGAGCAAAAACGTGTAATTTTGCCAGACTGCAACTCATCTTCTCATATTGTGCCTGCAGTTCCAAAATGGCGATTGCATCCCTCGAGGACAACAGACATGGGGGGAGCAAAGGGACTTGAATGGTGAAAGGTTGCAGCTCCTCCAGTGTCTGACCCTCTTAAATAAAACATCTTAAATAATTAGGGCTCTTGGAAAAGTGGATATGATATAACATAATGGTGATGAAAATAAAAAAGACATAATATTAAACACTAAATTATCTTCGTATAACTCATATAAATGCTTTTTATTTCCAATACAAATTAGAAAACTCAGTTTTGCCAAAGTAGAACTTGGTGGGGTGAGAACCTGCCGCCACAGTGGGTCCCCTGGACAGAACTTGGGGACCTCTGCTGCAAATGGCTTTGAAGAAAGAAACGCATTTGAGAGCCGCACCGGTCAGTAAGTGCAACCAAATGACTGACCTTTACATCTCCGTCGGAATTTTAATTGTGCCACAGTTTAATTGTACCACCGTCCACACGGTTGTGTGTGCTTTTCATCATTTTTATCTTGTAAATGTATTCTGTACAAATAGAAGGTGCCTCTTTTATACAATACAACATTTAAACACTTTGGCCACTGGCTAAAATTCCTGTGTAGTGTAATGTGAAATATTTGGCTCGATGCCCTTACTCCTATTAAGACTTTTCACTGTTTTTTACCTCGACTGTATTGTCATTTTTTCCTTCACACAGTGAGCCCACCGCACAAAGCATGCCGTCACCAGAGAGAGTTGATTTTCCCTGTCACTTGTGATCACAAAGCCCACCAGGGTATATTATATGGAACTGGCAGCCCTGCCTGAAGTCAGACTTTAATCTAATTTCGCCAATATTGCAGCTCACACGGACGGCCTCACACGTAGCTTTATTATGATTTGTGGTGGCCGGGGTGTTATTGCTCTCTGCAAGTATTTCATGCAGTTCCATTTTTAAATGGAAATTAGTTAAAGGTGTTAATGGAAAAGCAATCCAACAATGCATTTATTTTTTTATCATTTTAATAATTCTATCAAACACTCATCCATCGTTTATTTTCCAACTTGATTATCTTTGATGGAGCACAGGGAGCTGAAGCCTCAATTACTGTCATACTTATCAATACCAAATCTAATTTAAAATCAGGCTTTCTAATTGTTTACTGAGAAAAAGGGTGAAACGTTGCAGCTTAATAATTTATAGACGTACCTCAGCCGTTTCCCCCATGTTACAGCTCTGAAATGTGTATTTTTATATATCATCTATACACGACATACAGTACAAGTGCTGATGCCATTTTCAGAACAGCAGATCTGCTCTGAGTGGTATTCCTCTTGGCTACTTTTGATTGGCTTATGCCAGTGTTTCCCAAACTGAGGTGGCATTGCAGGCTGAGGCGGCATTGCAGATGGGCTGTGGCTGACCCCGGACAAACTTCTACCCCCAAACCCCAACCACCACCCTCCCCTGACATTCATATGCTCGATTCACAGCAGCAGAAGCATTGCAGGCCGATCCTGGATGACCTCCTCAATGCCAACTCTGACAATCATGCTCAATTCACCAAGGAGGAAAAGCATTGACAATCACACTTGATTCATCTAACGTTACGACACTCTGCTTTAACGATTATGGTAAATTGTCGTAGGGGAACCTCTGGTGGGTCGCAAACGCACAGGCACGTGGACAACTGTGTGACGACACCACAAAGGTTGCAAAACATGGTGTTATGTGGTAGAACTGCCAGTTGTAAATTAGCACTTAGTGGCACGATGGCTAGCACCTCTGTCTCTCACCTCCTCAGTCCTGAGCAGAGTCCATATCTGCTTGGGTTTCCTCTGGGACCTCCACTTTTCTTCTACATATCCCAGAGTTTAATATTTTAATAATCAGCTACAGCTCAGCATGTTAAAGCAAAGACTGGGGGCTCAGTGCCCTCCTATGTAACTGAACTTTGCACTTCCTAGTTGGCTGACCCCAGCTGGTATGTGTGGTGAAGTGCGTCACGGGTATATGGTGATTTCTGGCTTTCAGAACAGTGTAGCAGCTCAGACCCCTCGAGTGACCATCACTCATCCTCTCTCCTATGTTGACATGCCTGGTCCCAGTTTAAATGTTTTAGCTTCACTGAAGTCCATTTTTAGAACCAGAGCTATCTGACCTGATATCTCAAATGAAGTCTTCCTCCTGTTCCCGTAACATTCTTGCAACAAAATTTCTCAAGGAAGTCATCAGATCTGTTTGGCCGACCATTTTAACTATTTTTAGCAATTTCCTATGAAGTGGCTGTGTACCAGATTATTTTAAAACTGCAGTTGTCCATCCTCTACCTAAAAAGCATGATCTAGACGGGTCTAATTGAAATAATAATAGGCATTTCTCAAAGCTCCCTTTTTTTTTCCTAAGGTGCTCTAAAAGGTCGTAGCTGGTTAACTTTTAGTGATCATAAATAAGCACAATAATTTTTAAAAATTTCAATCGGGATTCAGAGAAAACCACAGCAGTGAGAGTGCACTCCTACTGTAGGGTCACTAATGACCTTCTTAGAGGACGACCTCAGTTTTAGTTCTCTTGATCAAAGTGCAGCCTTTGACAGCATTGATCACTCTATACTGCTACAAAGACCGAATCAGTGGGTTGGTTTATCTGGAACAGCATTAAACTGTTTTTCTTCGTATATGTCAAACAGAAAATTTAAAGTCGGTAGTGGCAACACAGTACCTTCCCCTCCCATCTTAAATTATGGTGTATCACAAGGTTCTATCCTGGGCTCCTTATTATTTTATGTCTATACGTATGCTCCCCTTAGGCTTTATTATTAGAAAGCGTGACATTCAGTTCAATTTCTATGCTGATGACCTACAGCTTTACTTAACTTTGGATCATAATAATTCAAGTAGTTTTGCCATATTTCATGACCATATTACCGACATTAAGAACTGGATGTCTTTTAACCCTTAAACTGCCACACACTTGGGGGTTAATGCACCCCAGGACGCCAAATACTTTTTGCTGCACTTTTTAAGTAAAAGTCACAATTCACAAAGAAAATGTGAAATTTTAATGGAACACATATTTTTTTTGTGCAAAGACCATCACAATTACTGCAACATTGATCATTTTACACACTGCAAATGAACTGTAAAAACCTTTAAAAAAACTACTGCAACAATCAATTATTATATGTACATTTTAATAATAATACATTTAATTTATTTATAGGCGCCTTTCTAAACACTCAAGGACACTGAACAATAGACAAAAGACAGATTATAAACAAAAGTAAAATACAAAAGTTAAAATCAGACAGAGCAATTGTTATCAAAGACAAAAAGCATTCTTAAACAAATGAGTTTTAAGTTTAGATTTGAAAAGTGAAAATGATTCAGTATTTCTAAGGTCAGATGGTAGTGAGTTCCAGAGCTGGGGAGCACAGCATTCAGTGGTAAGATGGACGAAGGGGACAGTCAAGTGGATGGAGGAAGAGGATCTAAGGGTACGTGAGGGAATGGCAACATGGAGGAGGTCAGACAGATATGGAGGGGTGAGGTTGTGGATAGCCTTAACAGTTAGTAGGAGAATTTTGAATTGAATTCAGAACTGGAAGCCAATGAAGCTGCTGCAAAACGGGAGTGATATGATGAACAGAGGGGGTTCTAGTAATGATGCGGGCAGCTGAATTCTGGACCAGTTGAAACTTTGCAATTGCAATAATCCAGACGAGAAGTGACAAGGCTATGAACAAAGATAGCAGTGGTGTGGGGAGTGAGGGAGGGACGAATACGATTAATGTTACACAATTTGAAATATGCAGACCGGGAGATGTTATTGATGTGGGACTGAAAGGATAAAGTACTGTCAAGGATGACACCCAGACTCTTACAAGGTGCAACCGACACCATTGATGAAATTCAGTAAATCACCGAGCCAACTGCGCTTGAACTGGCTACACGCAAGCATACCGAGGTAAACGCTGATGATTGCAGGCTCGTCTAGTGCAGTGGCTGAATCCCAGGGACAGTGATGCTGATTCGCTAGGGGGTGGTAGAGGTCATGAGTTGGCTGCTCAACGAATATACGGCACTGACTGATCAGCTCTGGCATGCTGGCAAATTGCTATGTGAAGCGACTATAGTCAGTTGCGGTGTTCAATGGTGCTTCCAAATTGCACTGGAAATAGACTTTAGCCGGTTGCGGCGTTCAATGAATGTACTTTGCTGAATATACTCAGCTTCAGTGTGCTGGCAAATTGCATTAGGAACTGACTCTAGCCGGTTCCGGTGGATTAAGGGTTTATGTAGCAGTGCTACATGATTAATGTCGTAAATGTATTTTGTGCTGAGTCCTATCTTTCATCATGTTGTCCTGTTTACATGGTCTGTGTGTATGTAAATATGCTCCCCTGGAAACAAAAGGGGAAGGATAACACTGTGGATCCGTGGTCCCTCATGATAATCGGTCCTGTCAATCCCATCACCTGCATCCGGTCATTCGCTATTTAAATGAAAGGACAGAAAGAAAAGAAATAAACACATCCCGTTCTACTAGACCACCAATTCAATACAGAGACAGGAGAAAGCACCGATCCAAATCATTCATTCCTTTGTCTACCTACCACTTTCAACGCCCGACAACAACATCTTTGCACTGCAAGACCCCGGGGTTTTGGATTAGGCCACGTACTGAGGATACGCACGGTGAGACTGTTTCTTGTTGTTTGGGGAGACCATCATTTTCATCCGTGTAATTTCCGTAGGACAATTTTTCCAGCTGAATCAGGTTCACAAACTTCATCCAATTTCTGTTAAAACTTCCGGAATTTTAATGTGCGTTTCGTGCTTTCTGTGTGTCTTATTGAGTTGGTATTCAGTGTGGGGTCAAGGGAGAGTTTGTTTTGTGTATTAACTTTGCGCTTCACCTTTTCTTTTTATTATTACTTTTCACCGGACACTTTCGGGGTTGAATGTTATGTTGGGGTTGGTTGGAGTATGATATATATTTATTGTTTGGAGTTTGTTCATTTCTTTTTTTATCAATATATACTCACTTTATTATTGTACATACTGTTTGTTGTTTTGGCTTATTTTTGATCGTCGATTGGGGGAAGTTTATTTGGAAGACATACGGCTTGTCAGGTCTAACGTCCTCAACTTACAAGGCCACAGGTCTTGGTGATGTAGCTGCCAGTTTTGGAGAGTGAGGTGGCCGTTACAAACTAAATTCAAATAAAACAGAAGTGCTAATTATGGGTGATCGACAAAATGCTAATCTGGTTTAAGCTTCCATGGGAAACTTAGCTTTTAACTTTCAAACAGTGGCCAGAAACGTAGGTGTTTTTTTTTCGACTCAAAGTTAAACTGGTTCAGTCTGGTTTTTATCATTTAAGGATTATTGCTAAAGTCTGACCCATACTGAGAAATGAATTCATACTTTAATTACTTCACAGCTGGATTAATGTAACTCCTTTCTCTCAACTCTTAGCAAAACCAGTCTGTCCAGGCTGCAACTGGTGCAAAATGCTTCTGCAGGACACCACAGCAGGTCTCAGTCATCTGCTCATATCACCCCTAGTTTAGCCTCATTACATTGGCTGCCAGTGAGTTATAGGATCCAGTTTAGAATCCTGCTTCTAACCTGTAAAGCTCTGACTGGTTTAGCTCCAGTATACCATATGTCAAAGACACACTGAAGTTTTATCATACAGGCCGACCTCTTAGATCATCTGTCCAGTGCTTACTTGTTATTCTATGCACTAAATTAAAAACAAAAGGGGATGGAGCCTTCTCTGTTATGGCCCCCAGACTCTGGAACTGTCTCCCCCTTAATATCAGAGCATCTAATTCTATAATTACATTTAAAACTTGATTATTTTAGACAGGCATTTTCTTTCTTGTTAGATTGTTTTTCGATCTTTCTATTATGTATTTTATCTATTCATTTGTTTTTAGCTGTGAAGGCTTGCTTTTTTTTGTTGATCCAATTTTATATGAAATGCTGTAATGTTTTTTTATACTTTCATTATTCTTTTTATGCCTTTTTGTTTTGTCATTGTAAAGCACTTTGTGCATATTGCTTGAAAAGTGCTCTATAAATAAATAAATGAAATGAAAATGAGTGTTGAAATACAGGAGGCTGCAGAGAACTTGATGAGGGATTTGGCTATTTGAGCGTAACATTCAGGCAGCATTCTGTAAAATTCCAGGATTACACACGGGTGTCGATAAGCATGTGAAATGTGATAGCATCTTTAAGATATTTATGGATGCTTATTACCACTACTCAAAAAAAAAAAATATTGCATTATTTTGCCACAAAATAAAAAAAATCCTCCTTGCTGCTGTCAGAGAAACATTGTGCACAGGCGTGATCAGGACATCTAGTGACAGCTAGTGAGAAAGAGGTTGTGTGTAAACAAGTGACAAGAACTGAACAGATGTTATATTCATATTGTGACTGGTGATGCTGCTCTTAACAGTAAAACTATGGCAAAGAAACGCAGCTGCCCTTTGCAAACTCCCTCCTAAACATTGTCAATGTGAAACTAACACATTCGTGCCCATCCCCTTTGTGGGATCAGCTGCAGGCTTGCAGGTTTCTCACATAAGGTTTGAAACATTTAAAAGACTGAGACCTGGCCAACCTAATGGCTCACTCTTCTGTCCTCTGTCCCTCAGACTCTGTCTACTCCAGTCACTGCTTCCGAGCCATTAAAACTGCTTGATGAGGAGGACTTTGTGTTCTTTTGACCTGGAGACGGGAGCTGAAGGACACATTTGACAGCTGCTTCCTGTGTGCTTTTCTACTGTTGACAAACCCCTTCTGGATAAGGTCTTGTGTTTGTGACGGCCAGTTCAGCAGTAAAGATATTATTCCTTGGAAACCTGTTCCCTTTTCTAGTCTCCTGTGAAACTTAGTAACCCAAGCTTAACAAGATATATTTAATCCTGCATGTGCTGATGGGTAAATGTAATCTGCCAAGTTTAGACTTGCAGAGAGCCCATGATTGTTACATTAGTGCTGGATGTACAGCAAGAAAAAGATGTGACGGACTTTACGCCGGTCCTAGGCAGGGCTCAGTTGCACAGCCAATCAGAAAAGAGTGTGTCCCATGCAGTCCAGTAAGAAACACCAATTGATAATGTGTCAGTTATGTTTCATTAAGCTATCTGCTATGGATATGCTGAAAGAGTGTGATCTGATGGTGAGCAGTCAATGTTCTTACCCAGCGTCTCAGGTTGGAGCTGGAAAAAGGGGATGGATGTTATTTACTTACAGCACATCAAGAAGTAAACCTTTAATGTTTTTATTTTTTTTTTAAGAAAAAGTAATTGGTGTCTGCAGTTATACAACCCAGAGTGCAGCAAATGAAAACAAGATGTAGTAGATGTACTTTAGAGTGACTTTGACCTAAAAAAGACTCATTTTGAGTTTGCTGTTTACAAGAAGCATCTGCTGATGTCAATGCAAAAAAGCGACCTTAGCAGATCTACAATCAAAAATTGTGGCTTGCATAATGCTGGAAAGGGGTGACCACGTCATTTCAAAGAATTTAGACATCCTCTAGTCCACAGTTAGAAAAATTGTGCATGAATAGAGATGATTTAGTCTGGTGACTGCTCTCCCTAGAAGTAACCACTCAGAAGTTTGGTGTGGGCAAAAAAGAACCTGAGCATAACAGCCAGAGACTTGAAGGAATCATTGGAACAGCTGGACACCTCTGTTCATACCGTGTACCGTATCTGAAGTGTATCGTACGTGAAATGTTGAACAGACATGGTGTTCTGAAGAAGGGAGCCACTTCACTCCATCACTCCATGTCTAACCAACCTGACACTCCACGATTCTACTGGGAAAATGATTTGTGGACTGATGAAACTAAGGTTGAATTGTTCAGGAAGAATGTGCAGCAGTACCAATGGAACAAAAAGGGTACTGGATACCAACATGAAAGCATCATCCCAACAAAGCCTCACAATTTGAGACTGCTTTGCTGCCTCAGAGATTGGACAGCTTGCTCGCTTCAAGGGGCAAACGAATTCCCAAGTTTATCAAGGTATCCTACAGGATAATGTCCACCAGCTGAAGCTCAGAAGAAGTTGGGTGATGCTACAGGACAATGACCCTAAATACTAAAGTACATCTACTACAAGTGGTTTCAAAAAAGAAAATCTGCCTTTTGGAGTGGCCGGGTCAGAGCTCAGACCTTAACCCAATAGGTGTGCTGTGGAATGACCTCCAGAGAGCCGCTCACACCAGGCATTCTGGGAATATGGTTAAGCAGAAGAAGATCTGTGAGGAAGACTGGTCCAAAACTTCTTCTGAATGTTGTGCAGGTCTGATCTGCAGCTCCCAAGGTGCTTTTCATGGGGAGACTACTGCCAAAGGAAGTTCTACCAGCTATTAAATTCAAGGGTTCACTTTTTCTACAGCACACTTTGAATGTTTGCCGGGTTTGTTGAATAAAGACATGAAAGATTACGGTTTGCTTGTGAGTTATATATTAGCTTAAGAAGGCTGTGTGTGTCTACACTTGTGACTTAGATGAAGATCAGAAAACATTTTATGACCAATTAGTGCAGAAGACCAGGTCATTCCAAAGGGTTCACATGCTTTCTCTCACCACTGCATGCTCAGTAAGAATCTTATTGTATAAATGACAATACAACTTGAACCTGAGGTGACAAACAGAAAAGAAAGAAAAAGGGACATCACCAACTGTATAATTGAGTGATATCCAACACCGGACCGTGTGACCCCAGCGGCTAAGGCCTGTTCAGTCCCCATCTCTGAGTCGCCATCGCGAGTGACCCTGCCTGTGACCGGACTTTAATGTACATGTCAACAACTGTACTGCTATAAAGTTCCTGAGGACAGCGAATGTCACAGAAAGGTGCTATAGACAATAAAAAGCAGCACAAGTCCTGACTCCAGAGTGCTTCTATTTTAAGAGACGTCTTGTATGTTTGCTTCTGAAGGAGCCTTGAAAGAAACAATAATGAGTTCTGCTAAATGAGGTACCAGACAGGCACCACTGAATTTATATGTGATGAACTGAAATGTCACAGCAGGGAGAGAGCCACAGGAACAGTTGATGGAGGTGACAGGAGTATTAAAAAATAATCTCTAAAGTTATGGAAAAGCAAAAAAATCAAGAAACAATGGTGACAGTGCACAGCTCGAGCACGACGTGATCTGTGGAAGATGGCGCAGTACATGTTGTGTACCTGACAAGCGACACCAGAGGTGACTGAGCTAACTGACCAGTGACCAATAGAAATGGCTCACTTTGTGCAGTCATGTTGCCTGCCTCTGAAGGAGGGAGCCGTCCTGTCAGCACTCCTGTGGATATCTGCTGATGCCATCTTTTCGACTTGGCAGCTGTCTGAGCTGCAGGTCTCACTGTGGAAGGCACATCACCTGAAATGAAAGGCGGGGCCTTTTCTGCAAGGGAGCAAAAACAATTCAGGACTTGTTTTTCTCCAACAGTAAAGGAAGTTTATTTCCAGTTTTCAGGTCTTATTTTTTATGGTACATATTAAATTGATCTTTACTTCACTGTCTGTGGTGGACTGGTGCCCTGCCCAGGGATTTGTTCCTGCCTTGCACCCTATGCTGGCTGGGATTGGCTCCAGCAGACCCCCGTGACCCTGTAGTTAGGATATGGCGGGTTGGATAATGACTGACTGACTGACTTCACCGTATATAGTGCCTTTCGTGGTAGCACCATTCAAATCAAATTTCATTTCGTGTAGCTGTGTAAAGCTCCATCCATCCATCCATCAACCTGTTTATCCACTTGAGGGTCACAAAGTGCGCAGCAGTGCTGGTCTGGGGTGCCCGTCCATCACAGGACACACTCCTACACACAGCGAATGCCGCACAATAACTGAATGCCAAATCGGACTCACTGGTGTGTAACACTGCACAATGAAGATTTATCTTCCTGAACACGTTTGGGTGTATCTTAGGGATGGATGCTGGCCTGCTGATCACAAAAATCACCTTTAGATTTTGTAATTACATACCATCACCTGTTTTTGTGATTTTCTCTCATATTGTAAGTATGTGCTGCGTTCACATGCTCTCAGACAGACAGCAATTCAGTGTTGGCGAGTCAGAAATATCACGTGAACATTCGATAAACTTGGAATTACAACTCCAAATCAGAAAAAGTTGGGACGGTATGGAAAATGCAAGAATGGTTGTACATTAACAAATTAAAAGAAGTTGACCAGGCAATGGAATAAAAGTCAAAGTAAATTTAAGAATTATTGTGGTAGTCTGCGGTGTACTGAAGCCCAGAGATAATGGATCCATACATTGTTGTCTCCCCCTGTCCTTCCACTGTATTAATCTCCCAGCTAAGTAAAGGGTCCTGTTCCATCCCTGCCAGAAAGCCCGTCCATCCATTTTCCTTCATTATGACGCCTTATCCTCCATCCCCTTGGAGATGCCTGTCCAGTGCATAATTGAGGAGTGCCTCAGTCCATTGCCTCAGACTGGCCCTAGTGGGTTGCTGGTGTGTGAGTGTGGTTACCCAGAAATGGACTGGGGTTTGTTCCTGGTCAGAGCACTTTTTCTGATTTGGGGTTGCACAATTCGAATAACTCAGACAAAACAAATGCTTCATGCAATTAAAGCTGGTAATTTCTGACCTCAAACTTGGAAGCGCCTTAAGCATGGGAAGGCACTATATAAACGTGTCTCTTTGGACAGTCCTTAGATAGTGCTGGTTTGACTTTGTATTGAATGAGCGGTTGCTCATGGAGTCCCGAATGAGGCTCATTACCTACATTGTGAGGGAGTGTCAGTGTGGCGCTATTCCTCGAGGGTGATCCTCATTGCTGAGGACCCGAGCCGCTGGACCAGGCCAAGGGGACGCCCAGGTAACACCTGGCTGCGGCAGATAGAGGGTCATTTCCGGAGAGTGTGTCTGCCCTGGGGGGTCGTCATATGGGATCCCGAGCTGTTTTGTCGTGTGGAGGGGGCAGAAACACGCTGTACCAGTGCATGCTCCCCAACTTGACCTGATTATTATTATCATTATTAATATGGAAAGAGACAGCACCCCGCACTCAGATTTCCTATTTGCAGACTCGGGCCTGGTCTCTCAAGTCTGAGGTTGTTTAACTTCAGATTATGATGTCAACCCAACATGACAACCTCGATCTGGAAATACAGTAACACTTTATAGGTTGAGTTTGTTTAATGAAATAATTTATTTTAATTGAATCATTTTAATCCATTGTACTGAATATTGAGAAGGTAAATGTTAACATTACCAGAATGAACAGTAACGGACTAACCAATACGCTTGGTACGCACTGCTGGTCATACGTTGCACTCAATGGTCGCTTTGTGCAGTTTCTTAATTGCGGCTTCCAAGCAGAAACGGCACGGCTTATCCTTGAAAGAGCATAAAAATCTCTTTCAGGCATGACAACATACTTTTTGTGCCTGTTTTGTTCATCAGTTTCTTCTTCGATCCAGACCATAGAACTAATAGTTAGCATTTTGTTGCTAAAACACCAGCTGTTCATCGAGGCATCTATGTTGACTTATTGACATGGGTAGCGCGAACACGTGGAGGTCATACATGAAGACTTCCCAGCTCTGCCGTATGATGAACGCAGCATAAGCTGGATGGTCTGTCGGTATGGCAAGGGGCTTCCAAACATTTAGTAGCCACCCTGACAGTACTTCGGTGGGAGGCTAAGTTTGAGGGAGCATGGTGGATCAGTCTGAAATTTTTAAGGATGGCACCAGCAGCTCAAACACTGAGCTGAAGGAAAACATGCCAATTAGCTGAGCTGAAAGATTCTGTAAAATTGCTTGGAATTTTATTAAACACCATTTTTTGCCTTTCAATAATAATTTACGAGATCTGAGCCATTACGTGTGCCTCCTGTGCACATTTTCTTCTAGGTGACACGCGCTGTAGCTATGCTATTGACCTTCAGCGCTATTGTGGATGAGGAGTAATGCAAGATGGCACACATTAGCATGCACTGTTTAGCTCGGTGATGTAAACCAAGCTGTTGCGAAACCAGTTTAATGTGAGAAATTGCAGAGTGTCACGGTGTCATTAAAAATATATCCATCAGACCCCATGAAGTCAAAATCCAATATATCCAGTCACAGTGGCAGCAGAGACAACATTAACTACAGAGAATCAATTCTTAGGGCGATTGATTTAGTTACGTCTTAACTGCTTTTAATTTTAACTCATTATTCTTTGTCAATTGATGTTCACTCGTGAATACGTTAACATTACTGCAGAGGTTATGAATTCTTCATATCTGAGAAGACAAAGGAGGCTGCCTGTGCCGTTACCGGATCGGGTCTCATTCACTTATAGGTGGCACAATCAAATCATTTCTCGGAAAAGAAGAAAATTATATTAGTGCTGTGCTTGTGGTGAAATGAAGATGTGAAAAGCTGACAGGATGGATAAGCTTCTAATGCAGATAATAAAAATGCCGAAAGCATTGCAATATTGCCTGTTTTTTTTTATTTTAAGGTTTATTTGCAGGTAAATGCAACATTTTATTCACCTTCAGGTTGTTTGTCTTTGATTTCAATCATCCTTTCTCTGAGCAGAGTGGCCTGGTGGCACAGTGAGTAGCCCTGGCACTTCATAGAATGGAAGCACATCATATCAGAGCAAGCTGGGAATCTGAAACGGCCCGCTTTATTTTTTGAAAATGAATCAACAAACCTGAAATTTGTGTTGTTTGTTCAGTTTTTTTTTAAACCGAAGTAACGTTTATTAGTTTGTTA
This sequence comes from Erpetoichthys calabaricus, assembly GCF_900747795.2. Lineage (NCBI taxonomy): Eukaryota > Metazoa > Chordata > Cladistia > Polypteriformes > Polypteridae > Erpetoichthys > Erpetoichthys calabaricus. Next base: position 38,070,150 of record NC_041400.2, on the reverse strand, counting down.
GCATATCAATTAACATACAGTTAATATTGGAATGGCACCAGAGTGAATGAGGTTATCCTCACAGGTGGCACAGTGGTAGTGCTGCTGCTTTGCAGTAAGGAGATTGTGGGTTCGCATCCCGGGTCCTCCCTGTGTGGAGAGCGCTTTGAGTAGTGAGAAAAGTGCTTTATAAATGTAAAGAATTATTATTATTAATGAGATGTTGTCTCAGTTCAATGGCACAGGCATGAGCAAGAGCAAAGTCTGATCACCAATGTCAGGTAGCTTGAAAAGAACAAAGATTGTTTGATAGAAATTCTGAATTAATAATCTTCATATACATATAAGTATCAGGTGTAGGACATTTGAATTCTGAATTAAGTTTGTAACAGTTACACTTCATCACCAGCGAGATGGATGATGTGGAAAAGAGGATGGGGGCAAAATCAGATGCCATCCTGAAAAATCCCCTCCATCCCCCCAGGAGGCGCTGTCTCAGGGCACTGTTAGCCACAGGCTCATTCCACCACAGCGTGCGAAGACTCTTTTCTGCCCGCTGCTATCAGGCAGTTCAAAGCCACCTCCAGATGTTCTCACATAAGTTCATTTTGAAACTTCTGCACAACATCATTTTATTTATTGACTGATTGATCGAATGATTGCCTGCTTTATTTGTCCTGTGAGTCCGTATTCTTGTTTTTTATCTTTCTGCTGCTGTAGGCCTGTGAATTTCCCCTTGGCATTGATATCTAATTTAATCTTTAATAGTTTTAATAATTTATTTAATAGTTTACCTCATCTCATCTAAAAAAGATCGCCAGCATTGAACTATATCAGCCCTTGACCCCTTTCCCTGCTCCCACTAATCCCAAAGCACTGATGGCAAGAGCAGTTAATTAGAAATAAAGTCTATCATTAACATTCAAATATTTTCACAAGCAACCCAGATTAGGGATATTTACAAAAAAAAAGTGATAATGTGTGCTACTAGTGACCCTTCTTCCCCATGGATGCCTATCCTTCCTGAATGATCTTTTGAATTGTCGCTTATACAAAACTTACAGATATTATACATATATTAACGTGTCTCTCTGAATTGACTAACCCATAATTTCTTCCTTTTTTTACCTATAAGATTTTTTTTTTTTATTTGGGGAGTTGTTTCTTGTCTTTTTAGAGAGTCAAGGCTAAGGGGGGTGCTGTCAAAAATCAGGGCCCGTTAAAGCCCACTGAGGCATTCCTTGTGTGATTTTGGCCTAAATAAGAAACTGTTGTTGTTGACGTATAGTTAAACAAGAAGACACAAACATATTAATAGTAGGTCAGACATTGGAGGATTGAATGTCCAGTTCTGTTGTTTAGGTGTAGTGGTCTTAAAATTGAAGAATGGATGACGGATGTATATACCTGGCTCACCACTGTCCCAAGTTCAACTTACCAAATTTGGTCAACTTTAGAACAGTTGAGCCTTGTACAGAAGCCCATTCTGCTTAACTGTCTTCTGGCTGGCCACCTCAGAAAAGTGGACGTCCCGGGTGCAGTTTTTTGCCTTGGTTTCATCCCTTAGCTCTGGTAGCTGCCTCCTTGTTTCTTCTTCTCTCCATTCTCCTTCTCTTCGGTCATTGAATAGCAAAAGAATTCCCGCTAGAAAGCCACATCGTGTGATGCTGACCCCTAATAAGTGGGGTCCTCCAAGCTTAGCTGTCGCCTCTATCGCCTGCATGACGTCTTCAAGCACTCCAAATTCCTGTGCAATGTTGAGGGGAAGCCCAGAAAGAAGAACAATCAGATTTTTTCCATTCGACCCATGTGGCCTTGCTGGCTGCAATTGGACTTGTCTATTAAAGGTCACTCGTCAAAAGTGTTGTTAACCAGTTAATGTCTCCTCCGCATGATGATGCAAGCATAAATCTCACTACAGATTTTTCTGACTTACTGGTATGAAAACCTAATTTTTACAAAAGACTTTGTGTATATGAAACCATCCTAAATTATCCTTGTACTCAGTAATTCATGTGACAATAATATAATAATTAATTCTTGAAGTTTTATTTTAAATATTGACTTTAAGCAGTATTTATGTTTCAGTTAATGGAGAAAAACAATGTCAGTGAATAAATTTAGCACATGCACTTGTTAAGATGAATCATGCATGTCCCATACAGCCTGAAATAATCTTCAACCCAGTAAACCCCCCCAGTGTAATCAAATCTCTGCAATTGTTGCTGTACTGATGGCTCCCCACGTGAACTTCAAGCCCTGTAGATACATTTGGGTGTCATCGGCTGACCGGAAAATGTTGTGGTTTAGCCGTGGCTTCAGTAGTTGTTCCGTTTGTCTGTTTATTCTGCTCTTTTGTGGACTGTTTTCTGATTTATGCTGTTGAATGTGTTTTTGTATTCTTTCTTGTTATAGTCATGTTATGAATTGCTTCATTTTTTACACGTTTGCACGTTATTCTCTATCATTTTACAAGATCTAACACTTTTCTGGGGGTAGGGGGGTTCTTAAGTCCTAGAATTTGAGATCATTGATGTTAGGTAGAATGCCTAGAGGGGGCTGGGTGGTCTCGTGGCCTCGAACCCCTGCAGATTTTGTTTTTTTCTCCAATTTTTTGTTTGTTCTTTCTGTCGTCCTTGGCCATCGGACCTTACTTTTATTCTAAGTTAATTAGTATTGCCTAATTTTATTTTTATATTTTGTTTTTTTTTCTCTTCCTTCATCCTGTAAAGCACGTTGAGCTACAACATTTGTATGGAAATGTGCTATATAAATAAATGATGGTGTTGTTGTTGTTGTAGAGTCTGACATTAGTTTTTTGAATTTAAACATACTTTTTGTTATTTATTTTGGGCCACTTTGTCGACATGGTTGTTTATTCACAATTTCCGCTATTCTGACATATTCTGTCATTAGGGGAGCTGATCTTGTTGTTGGAGTCGTGTTCTCGGAGGTGAGGTGAGATGCTCCCGTTAATGATGAGATGACTTATAAGGTCGCCTTGCGAAGCATTTCGCTATCCAAGTTTGCGGATTCAATGCAACCTTATTTTTTTTTGTACCTTTAAATCCTATTGCTTTTGCCTCTCTTGTTTTTGACTTTGATTTTTATCTCGTGATTTGACCTTATTAACTGTGTAGATGACTTCTTGGTTTTCAACCGTTTGTTGAGTTTTCCTTTTTCTTCTGATTACTACTCAGATATTCTTGCTAGCTTGCCTAGCATAACAGTAACTTAGATCTTAGAAATGTGTGACCCTGAGAGGAGGCTGATTTACCGTGACATGGGGTACATGAGGGTAGAGATAAAGGAATTAAAAAAAACAAAACAAATGATGGAGGTTTAGACATCAGAATTGTTAGTAAATATGCTCTCTGCAAAGTTTGGCACAGCCTCCCAGGTTCAGGTTACAGTCATGTTAATGAGCCCGTAATACAGCAGCCGATTAAATGTGCAAGGGACCCTAATGAGTGTATAGGTTTCTTAAATTAATGCTGCATGATCACTGAAACACAACCTTTAACATATCTGTTAACATCACATGCTGTATATAACATCTCTACCAGACAGGAACCATTGCAGTGGGCATTGATGAAACCAACCAGTTTGTGCAGAAATTTCATGAGATTCCTGAGGTGTAGGTACTTGTTTGTCGTCAAGGTCCAAAATTCATAAATGATTACATTATGGATTTCTGTAAATTGATAGCAGAAACAGGTTGGGATGATACCATCGTTTAAAAGAGGATATTATCGTGTGAAATAAAGGATGAGTTGGCAGGACATTAGAGAGCATAATCCAAGTAACACAAAAGGTTGGCACAAGACTGACAGAGTGAGAGTTTGAGTGAAGGAGGGAAGTTGGGACAGTTGGTCGTAATAATGAAAGTAAAAATACACCCGAGACAATGGAATTAGGAAAGATGTCAGTGGGGTTAAAAGAAAGACAACGGAGATTCAAGGAACGTTTATGTTTCTATTGCGAAGATTCAGGACACAAGGTATCAAATTGTAATAAGGGCGAGATATCTGTACACAAACCCAGTGCAGAAAATCTGCGTCTGGTTCCTTGCAGTATTAACAATGCAGTGGTAACACTTTTGATTGAGTTGGGGGCTGCAGAGAATTGTATTAGTTCTGCCCTTATATAGTTAAACATACTACCTATACCTCTGTAGTACTAGGGTGTTGTACTGTGTTAGCCATTAGGAATGTAGTTAGCCAATAAAAGGTGTAATTTTGCTTGACTTCTCACTACGTATATCTCTAAAGTATAAGACCAGAATTTTGGAAAGCCTATTACCTCTGGCCACTTAGTGTCCACTACTTCTTCTTTTATATTTCATATTTGGCCTTTTTCATGAAGAACAATTACATTATTTCTTTATTCAATTTTCCCTTCCATAAGTTATCATAGATTTTCCATGGTTGCAGAAGCATTATCCAGTAATTAACTAGAAAAAAGAGAGATTAGTAAGTGGAGACCTTCTTGTGTTAAAAGCTATTTAATTGCTCTCCCTCGCCCAATAGTGTGCAATACTTTGTTGATCCTTATGCAGATTCCGAAGACGTTCTAGTGAAGAGAAAGAGCTAACTTTGACATCTCACCGAGAATATGATTGTGCTCTAGAGTTGTTATCAGGAGCACCCCTACCCAATGGCACAGTCTATGCATTAGCACACCCTGAATAAGACACAATGGAACAATACGGAAGTGATCGTTTACAGAATGGATTTATTACACGACTTTATGCTATGTTCACATTACAAGTCTCATTGCTCAGTTCCGATTTTTTGCTCAGATCGGATTTGCCTATCTTGGAGGTTCACATTTATAAGTACAAGTAACGTGTATCACACTGTAATGTGAATACATCTGTCCTCCAAAACAGCAAGCTGTGCCCATTGATGTGTTTGTGCACATGTCATCTGCGTCACTAACAAGAAAAACATCACATCTGTGAGACGACTTGTGGTATTAAATCTGACAAAAATGACAGACTAGTGGCATTTTGTTCTGGAGGACAGGAAATAGTTTGTCAGCTGTATGTATTTAGGTCAAGAAGGCAAAAAAAAAAAAAGCTAGATGGCTAGATTTTGCTGTTTTCGCAGCTATTGCTGGCACTGATGCACCAAGAGATTTGAGGGTGGGAGAAAGGAGCCGCCAATGGTGAGATTGTGACTCTTGTCACAGCTGTAGCTCTCCCCCAGTGTTATTTTACTGAATTGTTGGTGCTGGCTGATGACGACAGCAATTAAACACCAGAATTCCAGTTTGACCGTTCTCATTCATGTCGCATGGCTACGAATTGGATACATTGGATGCAACCTAGGACCACATATGAAAGTGACTCAAATCTGATTTGAAAAGATCAGATTTCTGTGTCCACACAGCCTCGAAAACATCAGATTATTTAAAAAAAATGGATTTGAGTGACTGGTAGTGTCAATGTAGTCTAACAGACCCAATGGTGCTGGCTGTTCATCATCTAGAAGAAAGACGGGGGATTACGTCACTGCATTAATTGTAGGGATTTGAACAAAATGACCATTAAAATTAACTGTCCCATACCCCTCATTTAATTTATTGTAAACCAGGTAAATACGTAGATCTCCAAACTGCATGCAATTTGATACGTATCAGAGAAGACAACGAATTGAAGACAGCCTTCAATACCTCTGGTGGACATTGTCAGTACTTGGTAATGCCATATGATTTGCTAAGGCCTCTGTCATATTTCAAACATTTCTAAATTATATTTTTCATTACCTTTTGGGTTTTTTTCTGTCTACTGGTGTATGTTGATGACATTTAATTTTTTTTCTAAAGGAAGTGTTGCATAGATTGTGCCAAAATCATCTTTTCATTAAACTGGAAAAAACTGATGCTGCTATGGTATGAAATATCTTAAGCTGGTCACGCTATGGACAATTCTAAATTCATGTTTGCTAGTTGTGACTTTTTCTTTGTAGCCCACATTATGACTCCTCTACACCTCCTCCTGCTTTATTGAACGATGGTTGTGAGGAATATGAGGTGCAGTCTATTCTGGATTTCGAGAATGTGTCACTCGGCAGTGGAATATTTAGTCCATGGACACATTATGGACCCCGAGGGATTGTTCCTGAGTTCGGTCTGATGCCCTTCACGCCCCACTTCTACTGATCTGATTTCATGCAAAGTTTCCAAAAGAAACGGTTGGGCACATTTGAAGATCACGTCATTGACTTGGGGTTATGTTGTAAATGGGTTCACAAGTTCTGATTTTGTATTTCCTGTTTTGATTTTTGGATCTCTTAGATTTACGCCCTCCTCTAAAATTCTGAACTGCAGTATCTGTATGGTATGGAATGATAAACATGTAAAAGAAAATTTCAGTGATCCACGTAGAGAAAAGCCAAGCAAAATGACACTTTTTATTAGCAAACTAAAAAGATTACAATATGCAAGCTTTCGAGGCAACTCAGGCCCCTTCTTCAGGCAAGATCCATGTAAAAAGTTGACAGCTAATTTATTTGGTTTAATTTAATTGCAAGTCGTCTTTCAAGAGAGTCAGGCTTGTAAAAGTTAAAGTTAAAAAGAAAGTGCAAATCCCACCTCTGCTAACAAGATCTCAGGCAGATGACAGATAATGATTTTCCTTTGTTTTTGGACGCTGTGCGTTTGACTTGCATACTGCAGGTACCTCTATTCTGAAGGAGATAAGCGTGCGGTTGAAGTAGACATCTCGTAATGCTGCCAGCTAATTCAGTTAAGTTGTTGGCCTTGTTCAAAGGTAAACATTAATCCTCAAATTATTCGGTACATTCTGATCAGCCAAACCTAATGTCATTGCATGACATTAAGGTAGAAGCAGAACAATAATGCTTCTGAGGCTGATTGTTATTAACTTGAGCACTTTTAATCTATTTGTGGTTTGACCTTTATCAGATTCTATTTTTATGCATGATACTCTTTACCTTGTCTGAGATAATAAGGATCTCTCAGTAAAGGCCTATTCTCCTGTATTTCCTATTTATAGGAGCCAATTATACTGAACGCTTTTAAAGCTCGGCTCACACTGATGTTTCTGAGTTAATACAACATCTAAAGTGCAGGTAATAAAAGCACAATGTTATTATATGAACTGACATACAATGGTGGGGGAGGAGACCCAAAGTGGGGACTGAAGAGCACTGCATTGATATTTCCCAGCTTGAATTAAAAAAAAATAGACATTGATAATGAAAACTGCCTCACCGATCCCATTATAATAAAAATGCTCTTCATTGTGTGACCAGGTTCAGGAAAAACAGAAAAGAAAATTAATGGCAGCTTTATTTCTTTCCACCTTGAAATGAAAAACAGTATTTCTATAAAATGTATGATTAATATATTTTGCATTGTATTATGGAATGTATTAGAAAATTAACCAATATTTTAATATAATGCAATCAACATCTGCCCCAGGGATCGCCACGTCAAAGTACTGCACTGAATCAATCAATCAATGACTAAATATTGCATGTAAAAACCAACTTTAAGATCATGGGGTCTAGAGCATCCTCTAGCAGATCATCAGTAGCAAAGCAAGAATTCATTCTGGACATTATTGTGTATAATAATTTTCATAATGCTGAGTTTCAAGGCTTTAGCCAGTCAACTATCCATTAGTTGATCAATTATTCATCCACATATTCATTCATTTTTATTGTCATCATTCCACGTCCACGCGCTGAACTGGAATGGCCAGACCACCATATCCCCAACAACTTCCTGCAGCTCTTCATGAGGAATTCCCAGATGATCTCGGGTCTGCTGCTTGGTCTTCTACCATTGGTCACACATGACGCAGCTCCCATATTACATGCCCAACCACTCAATGCCTCCTTCTGATTCAGAGTAGTAGCTGCTGTACTCCAAGGTCCATCCATATTAAGGAGCTCCTTACTCTTTCATGGACAGCAAGCCCTCCAACAATACAGAGGATTCTCATTCTGTCCATTTGATCCTTTAATCTCACTGTTTCAGTCACTACCAAGAGCTCATACCTTAGGTGAAGATGAGTGGACAGATGGTAAAGCCAGCAACACATTTAGAAAGTGTGCCAAACTTAGCAATTTTCTGCATCTCTCTGCCATGAGGATGTCAGATTACACACGGGGTCATTGATTTTACATGACAACATCATGACTCCTAAGGACAGTTTCAGATTTCCAAAGTATCACAAACATCCTGATAGCCAAATCAAGTGCTGTCTGACAGTGACATTGGATGAGCAAATGTTTTCCACGAATGGTGGATTCAACTACAACTTCAGTAAACACAAGACACCAGACAGACAGGGCTCTTCTCTGTTTGGATACTCCTAAACAACTATTATTTTTTTTCCTTGCATTCACATTGCATACTTTGTACATTTGACTGAGTGCTCACTGTTTGTCAGTTTTCACACACAGTTGGGAGACAAAGACAAAGATGAGATTGCATTGGTTTGGACATGTGCAGAGGAGAGATGCTGGGTATATTGGGTGAAGGATGCTAAGGATAGAGCTGCCAGTAAAGAGGAAAAGAGGAAGGCCTAAGCGAAGGTTTATGGATGTGGTGAGAGAGGACATACAGATGATGGGTGTAATAGAACAAGATGAAGAGGACAGAAAGATATGGAGGAAGATGATCCGCTGTGGCAACCCCTAACGGGAACAGTCAAAAGAAGAAGAAGAGGATTTAGTCAGTCCCTATAGTTTAAGGCAAACTCAGACCCGGGGCGAGTTGAGGACTGGTCTGACTGAGTCACTAGGGATGTCAAAGCACATGACAGGCAGTTACAACTGTCCCCAGCTCACTCAGATTATGAGGGTGAAGGCTACGACAGCAAATCTCTGAAAAAGTCATATAATATCTGCATATATAATTATCTACTTTTAAAGTATTACAGTATATTTTCAGTTTGGATTTGAAAGTTCAGGATTCTAGCACAGAAACTTAAGGAAAGAGAGTCCTAGAAAGTGGGTGCCACAAAGCTAAATCAGCTGTGCATCTGAATAAAAAGAAAGTCAGGGATGAGAATCTTTAAATCATTTTGATACATTTTCAAACCCACTGTTGGTGATATGAGGATGGATTTGAACATGTTTGCTTTATCTGCTTGCATGTTGTATTAGGTTAATTTACTGGCATTCTTGTATTAAGAAGAAAACCTCTCACTGTAACCTTCCAGTTTATCTATAATAAGAACTTCCTTGCTTGCTCTGCCAAGCGTATAACAGGTCAGAGCCAACTAAATGAGGTACTTGTGGTCTCTGGAACTGGCACATTAGGGACAGGCAGGGGTAAGCAAGGACATAAAACATGTTATGTTCTTGTCCAGGTCCATGGGTAGACCTCTGATAGGTAGAGGCTTTGAGAATATATGGAAAGTTCAGGAGCACAAGGCCTGGACGTGAGAAGAGAGTTGGTCCCTAAACTACAATGCCCCATGGGTCCAAAGAGTGCAGTAGGGAAGCGTAATATGGGGTCTCCAGATGCTCTATGTTTGTTACTCCATCAATTGCATCTACAGATCTTTATCATTTCTTTATTATTCATTCTCCAGGAAACTGCCTGCATACCCTTGCCACATGAGGCCAGCATTGTCATGCATCAGGAGGATCCCAGGACCCACTGCACCAGCATAGGGTCTGACAATGGGTCCAAGGATTTCATCCCGATACCTACTGGCAGTCAAGGTGCCATTGTCTAGCCTGTAGAGGTCTGTGTGTTCCTCCATGGATATGCCTACTCAAACCATCACTGACCCACCACCAAACCCGTCATGCTGAACGATGTTACAGGCAGCATAATGTTCTCCATGGCTTCTCCAGACCCTTTCACATCTGGCACATGTGCTGAAGGTGAACCTGCTATCATCTGTAAAAAACACAGGGCACCAGTGGTGGACCTGCTGATTCTGGTATTCTATGGCAAATGCCAATCGAGCTCCACGGTGCCGGGCAGTGAGCACAGGGCCCACTAGAAGACGTCGGGCCCTCAGGCCACCCTCATGAAGTCTGTTTCTGATTGTTTGATCAGAGAAATTCTCACCAGTGGCCTGCTGGATGTCATTTTGTAGAGCTCTGGCAGTGCTCATCCTGTTCCTCCTTGCCCAAAGGAGCAGATACCGGTCCTGCTGATGGGTTAAAGACCTTCTACAGCCCTGTCCAGCTCTCCTAGAGTAATCGCCTGTCTCCTGGAATCTCTTCCATGCCCTCAAGACTGTGCTGAAAGACACAGCAAACTTTCTGGAAATGGCACGTATTGATGTGCTATCCTGGAGAAGTTGGACTACCTGTGCCAGCTCTGTAGGGTCCAGGTATCGCCTCATGCTACCAGTAGTGACACTGACCATAGCCAAATGCAAAACTAGTGAGAAAACAGTCAGAAAAGATGAGAAGGGAAAAATGTCAGTGGCCTCCAACTGTTAAACAATTCCTGTTTTGGGGGTCGTCTCATTGTTGCCCATCTAGTGCACCTCTTGTTAATTTCATTAACACCAAAGCAGCTGATTAACAACCCCCTCTGCTACTTAAGTGACCAGATCAATAGCCCAGAACTTTCACTGACTGTTCCTTTAATTTTTTGAGCAGTTTCTATATATATATATATATACAGTGGTGTGAAAAACTATTTGCCCCCTTCCTGATTTCTTATTCTTTTGCATGTTTGTCACACAAAATGTTTCTGATCATCAAACACATTTAACCATTAGTCAAATATAACACAAGTAAACACAAAATGCAGTTTGTAAATGGTGGTTTTTATTATTTAGGGAGAAAAAAAAATCCAAACCTACATGGCCCTGTGTGAAAAAGTAATTGCCCCCGAACCTAATAACTTGTTGGGCCACCCTTAGCAGCAATAACTGCAATCAAGCATTTGCGATAACTTGCAATGAGTCTTTTACAGCGCTCTGGAGGAATTTTGGCCCACTCATCTTTGCAAAATTGTTGTAATTCAGCTTTATTTGAGGGTTTTCTAGCATGAACCGCCTTTTTAAGGTCATGCCATAGCATCTCAATTGGATTCAGGTCAGGACTTTGACTAGGCCACTCCAAAGTCTTCATTTTGTTTTTCTTCAGCCATTCAGAGGTGGATTTGCTGGTGTGTTTTGGGTCATTGTCCTGTTGCAGCACCCAAGATCGCTTCAGCTTGAGTTGACGAACAGATGGCCGGACATTCTCCTTCAGGATTTTTTGGTAGACAGTAGAATTCATGGTTCCATCTATCACAGCAAGCCTTCCAGGTCCTGAAGCAGCAAAACAACCCCAGACCATCACACTACCACCACCATATTTTACTGTTGGTATGATGTTCTTTTTCTGAAATGCTGTGTTCCTTTTACGCCAGTTGTAACGGGACATTTGCCTTCCAAAAAGTTCAACTTTTGACTCATCAGTCCACAAGGTATTTTCCCAAAAGTCTTGACAATCATTGAGATGTTTCTTAGCAAAATTGAGACGAACCCTAATGTTCTTTTTGCTTAACAGTGGTTTGCGTCTTGGACATCTGCCATGCGGGCCGTTTTTGCCCAGTCTCTTTCTTATGGTGGAGTCGTGAACACTGACCTTAATTGAGGCAAGTGAGGCCTGCAGTTCTTTAGACGTTGTCCTGGGGTCTTTTGTGACCTCTCGGATGAGTCATCTCTGCGCTCTTGGGGTAATTTTGGTCGGCCGGCCACTCCTGGGAAGGTTCACCACTGTTCCATGTTTTTGCCATTTGTGGATAATGGCTCTCACTGTGGTTCGCTGGAGTCCCAAAGCTTTAGAAATGGCTTTATAACCTTTACCAGACTGATAGATCTCAATTACTTCTGTTCTCATTTGTTCCTGAATTTCTTTGGATCTTGGCATGATGTCTAGCTTTTGAGGTGCTTTTGGTCTACTTCTCTGTGTCAGGCAGCTCCTATTTAAGTGATTTCTTGATTGAAACAGGTGTGGCAGTAATCAGGCCTGGGGGTGGCTACGGAAATTGAACTCAGGTGTGATACACCACAGTTAGGTTATTTTTTAACAAGGGGGCAATTACTTTTTCACACAGGGCCATGTAGGTTTGGATTTTTTTTCTCCCTAAATAATAAAAACCATCATTTAAAAACTGCTTTTTGTGTTTACTTGTGTTATATTTGACTAATGGTTAAATGTGTTTGATGATCAGAAACATTTTGTGTGACAAACATGCAAAAGAATAAGAAATCAGGAAGGGGGAAAATAGTTTTTCACACCACTGTATATATATATATATATATATATATACAGTATATATATATATATATATATATATATATATATATATATATATATATATATATATATATATATATATACTGTATACAGTAATCCCACACTTATCGCGGGAGATAGGTTCCAAGGCCGACTGCAATAACTGAATTTCCGCGAAGTAGGGACACCATATTTATTTAATTATTTAACGTGTATTTGGACGTTTTTAAACCCTCCCTGTATTGTTTACAACCCATTCTTTACTCTATTAATAACAGGGACAACTGCTAAGCAATATGAAATCGGTAGATAAGTTTACACTTACCGTATAGCGAAGTACACGTAGCTATATATGACGTGATGATGATGATGAATATGCTGGGCAGTAAAAATGATGACGATGAAGGTGATGATGACTTTTACTGCGCAGCCGATGACTGTATTTAACGTCTCTTCAGACGGTGGTGCCATTTCCTGGGGCACCTCCTCCACGGTTTCCGAAGGTGTATCCGTAGTAGTAGTAGTAGTAGTAGTAGGAACTGGCTCTTTTTTGCGAGGCTGCAAAAACATTGTGATCGGCAGTTGCTGCCGCTGCTTCTTTTTCCGGTCGAAGAGCAGCTTGTAGGCGGTCATGATGTCGTCGACCTTGTTGCAAAGATTCCTAAAGCAGATTCCATCCAGACTACTGCCTTATCACGTCCACTTGCAACTCATTTTGCACCCTGGTTAAAGGACACTGCGGCCGTAGATCTTATATGCTTTTCCTCCTTTTTAAATAAAAAGAATCGTGGACTCATTGATACTGTAATGGTGTCCTGCAGCGGTGTAGCTGTTCCCTTCCTTCAACATATCCAAAACTTTTACCTTTTCTGCAATCATTTGCATCTTCTGTTGGTGCTTGGACACGGCCCCTGAAGCAGTAGCAGGAGCACGTTAATGCTGAATGAGTGAGATGAGACTTCCTGGTTAATGCAGCACTCCGTTGCTGAGCCAATCAGCAGCACACAGGAACTTAACTGCATGCTCTGATTGGGTAGCTTCTCGGCCATCCGCCGATAGCATCTCTTGTATGAAATCAAGTGGGCAAACCAACTGAGGAAGCATGTACCAGAAGTAAAAAGACCCATTGTCCGCAGAAACCCGCGAAGCAGCGAAAAATCCGCGTTATATATTTAGATATGCTTACATATAAAATCTGCGAAGTCGTGAATCCGCGAAAAGTGAACCGCGAAGTAGCGAGGGATTACTGTATATACATACAGTATATATATATATATATATATATATATCCATCCATCCATCCATTTTCCAACCCGCTGAATCCGAACACAGGGTCACGGGGGTCTGCTGGAGCCAATCCCAGCCAACACAGGGCACAAGGCAGGAATCAATCCCGGGCAGGGTGCCAACCCACCGCAGGACACACACAAACACACCCACACACCAAGCACACACTAGGGCCAATTTAGAATCGCCAATCCACCTAACCAGCATGTCTTTGGACTGTGGGAGGAAACCGGAGCACCCGGAGGAAACCCATGCAGACACGGGGAGAACATGCAAACTCCACGCAGGGAGGACCCGGGAAGCGAACCCAGGTCCCCAGATCTCCCAACTGCGAGGCAGCAGCGCTACCCACTGCGCCACCGTGCCACCCATATATATATATATATATATATATATATATATATATATATATATATATATTTTTTTTTTTTTTTTTTTTTTTTTCTTCTCATGTGTTCCTCATTTTCCCTCTGTGAACAAATAAAGTTTATCTACCTATCTGGAGCACGTGGACAAGACCCCACCAGACAGAGGGAGAAACTGAAATCTGCATACACATAGTGACTTGCCTAAACCCGAACGCAGGATCTGTAAGCTGCAAGGCAACTAAAACAGTTAGTGAGTCAAGGAGGCATTAAGTAGCATATTCTATATAAGATACTCTCTGAAAGTGTTTTATTGAACAAATTACATTTTCTTTTAAACATTCTGTTGCTCTGAGCAGGTTATGAGCCAGCAGTATAACCCCAGCTCACGGACCCTAGCAGCACACATCTATAGCCATTAGGGCCGCACTGTCTGCTTGCCTTCAGTGTGAGGATTTCAAAGGCACATTAAAAAGTTACCATAGCCTGTCACGTCACTCACCTCCAAATATATCACTTCTTCTTAACATTTCTGAGCTGTCTCTATCAGAAAGCACAATCTGGAGTTCAAAGAACATACGATTATTAGCTAAAGTAGTAAGATGAGCACAGGCTCTATTCATCTCCTGAAGGTGACAAGCTAGAACTTTAAAGGTGATTTTGATTCACAAAAAGTCTACGCCATGCAGGTTTCAGTATTTTTAATGTAGCTTAAAATCCAGAGCTTTCGTGGTAACACATAATGTTTAGCTTGGCAATTAAACAACAGGGCACTCATACAAAGAGTAGCCTGCAGTCCAGAATATGAAGAGTAAAGCCCCCAATGTGGACACACAGCCCCTTCCTCAGACTATTTACAATCAACGTGGTGTGCGTCAGACCCTCTGTTTTCAGCAGTTACAGCTTCAAAGTGAAGCTCATATGGTTTTGTCTTCTTTCCCAGTTTTTCCTCTCTTCTTCTCATGATGCTCTTCATACATTCTTCTTCATTTTTCTGCTTTTCCTCCAACTCTTCCTTCTCCTTAAGTGCCTCTTCCTCTGTTGTTATATGCAACTCCTTTTTCCACTAAAATAAAGAAAAAGGAACAGGGAAGGCAAACTGCATTATTGAAGACCCTGATTGTATCTCACTCATCCATTCACTTACATGGTTCAGGTCTTACTAGCACTCACACCAGTAGATTCTGAACCAGTTTTATTCCATGGCTACATGCTGACAACTGTGCGAGTGAGTCTTGTAAATACCATTTAATGTTACCTTTAATGTATGGTGCTGTCTTCATTGTCTGTTGTTGGTATTGTACTGTTGTCACCCATTAATGGGAGACATGCAAGGAAGAAAGCTTCAACTTGAATTGAGATATTGGTCATCTCCCATCTCATGTACAATCAGTTTCACCCAGCCTGCCAGGTTCCCCCCATCTGCACACGTCATTCCTGTCACCCCTTTGTCATCAGTTAATACCGACTTCACTCATCTCAGTTTCAGCTAATTCAAAGCACTTGGCCCCTGTTCAGACCTATATAGTGTTTGCTTCTAAACTTACACTGCCGTCAGATTAAAACGTCGATGCTCAAGTGCCTATTGTGAGAGCGCATTGCAGTGACCTTAGATGGGTTACCTTCTGGCCAATGCATATCGGTGTCAGTCCCTGAGACCTTGATCAGAGCTCAAAAGAGAGTCGAGAACAAGGATAATTACACAGTGGAAATGGCATTGTGCCACCCGTGTGTACCTGAGAGGCAGCTTAAGAGTTCTAGTGAATGTAGTTACCCACCGAGCCTGGTCCTTCCTGCGTGGAGTTTGCATGTTCTCCCCATGTCTGCATGGGTTTCTCCCACAGTCAGGTGGACTGGAGGTAATAAATTGGCCTTGGTGTGTGTGTGTGTGTGTGTGTGTGTGTGTGTGTTCACCCGGCAATGGACTGGCACCCTGTCTAGGGTTTGTTCCGGCCTTGTGCCCTGGGATAGGCTCTGTCATCCCCCTATGATCCTGTTCAGGACTAAGTGGATTAGACAATGACTGTCTATGGAATACATCATACAGTATACGGTATATAAAATATTGACCAGCTGAAGGGCTGCACAGGAGTGTGGCAGTTAATTTTTTTCCTAGCTTATAATTCTTATGTCTCTGCATATGTTCGGTTAACTGTATTTGTTGGGCCAATGGGAAAGCCAAAATTGTCTCAGGGTGTGTGTGTACATGAAATGGGCCTATGATGGACTGATGGCCCAAGTGGGGTTGGGTTCTGCTTTGTGCTTAACGTTGTCAGGATGGGCTCCAGCCCCGTGAGTTAAGAAGGTTCACTAATGGGTATATGGAGGAATACTACTAGTCCTACTACTAATAATAAGAACTTATTATTTTAACTGCAGTTGACTGGCATTGTCTTGAGTGTTGGTTCCTGTTATTCATCAGTGATAGACTCCGCATGACCCTGAATGGTATTAAAATTATTTTTTAAATGTGAAGTTATAATGTTAAATTCACATACTCTACACCCCATTTTCATCTGAGGATGGTGAGGATCCAGAGGGTGCTCTCTTATCAAGAGGTGCGACGCAGGTACTGGGCCTGGCCTGGGCACTAGTCTGTTACTGAACACACCAACGTAACACTCACGTACTTACACTGGGCCAATTTAGATTTGAACATTGGGGTAAACACATGACTTTGAGCTGTGGGGGTGAATGCTGGAATCTCCATAGCAAAACCAGGAGCACAGGATGGATGGATGGATTCATTATCCATATTACTAACCGAGAATGGTATACCAGATGGCATGGACGCAGGGACACGGCGATGGGACCATGAGACGTACTGCGCAGGTGCGTACAGCGCGCGTCTCATAAACTGCACGTGAAGTCTTATCCACCGTGCACAAAGGAGTCACGGCCCAAAAACAAAAGAGCTTAACTGACGTGAATGAGTAATGAAGCAACAACGCGCCCATGGCTAACGACTACCGACACAGCCACACAAATAAGAGGACTCTGCGCTGCAGCCCAGATTTAAACGGAAAAGGCTACGGAGGCCCCACGGGTCCATAAAGTACGGAAGGCGCAGGCTTCACCACCATATTGTGAGTGGCACTACTGTGAAGTGAAGGCACAGGCGTCACCGCCATATTGTGA
Organism: Erpetoichthys calabaricus; assembly: GCF_900747795.2. Lineage (NCBI taxonomy): Eukaryota > Metazoa > Chordata > Cladistia > Polypteriformes > Polypteridae > Erpetoichthys > Erpetoichthys calabaricus. The sequence goes on along the minus strand of NC_041400.2, from coordinate 38,053,145 downwards.
GTGGCACCACTGCGGAGTGAAGTAAACGCGCGTCTGAAACTACGGAAGCAAAGCAGGCACGGGTTCAAAACAAATGAGCTCGACTGACGGATATACAAACAATGTATTTCAGGATACCCAACGCCGGGGGTAGGCGAGCGAAGCGAGCAGGGGGCGGAGCCCCCTTGTTGGAACTAACATCCATCCATCCATTTTCCAACCCGCTGAATCCAAACACAGGGTCACAGGGGTCTGCTGGAGCCAATCCCAGCCAACACAGGGCACAAGGCAGGAACCAATCCCGGGCTGGGTGCCAACCCACCGCAGGGAACTAACATACATTTAAGTATTTAAGGCAATATTAAAAAAAAACATAACTGATTGATTGAGTAAAGCATTTACAGAGCATCATATTACTAATGATGATGATGATGAAGATTCCAATAGGCTTTAATTAAAATGTTACATTTAAAACCAATGATGCAGAAACACTTGAAAATTTCTAACTCTGCATTGAACTCCTGGCTATGACTCAAAATCACAATGTATAAGCAACATAAAAGAAGCGTGTTCATAAGCATAATACAGAAAGCCAGTGAACTGTGTACCTTAACCAGATGAAGAGTGTTTTAATAATTAGTTATTATTTGCAACATTATATTGATTCATTTATTTAAGAGACCGACAGATGGCCCAGTGAGAAGAGCCAGCATTCAAGTGACACACTCATTTAAAATCCGGTCCTGTAAAGGATGCTCATATCACTTTAGTGAAATGTACAATTTATATTCCACTGGAGCAGTGGAAATTGATGAAAAATGTCATTTTTTTAATCCTTGGGCAGTTTAGTGTAGGACAAAAATCATCAGATAATGCCAACTATGTTTGAAATCCTGCATGCAAATTGATTACTCCCTTTTCATAAACTAATTAAATACTCCTACATACCTTTTAAAGTGAAATGTCATATTCATTATCATGTGCATATAAAACAGGCACGGAACTCAAAGCTATTAGGCTTTTTTTGGGCCCGGTGAAGCTGAGGTGCGAAGGTTAATCATGTTAAGCTGAAGTAAAAAAGCACTAACAAAACAAATTCCAGGGGGACAGCTCATCAGGCCCCTTTCACTGTATCAGAGCGGATCGACAAATTACTTGCAATTTTGTTTAACTTTAAAGTGTTTGCAAAGAAGTAGGAAATATTTAATTATATTATCATTTCCAGAGCCAGCATTGTTTGCGATGCCACAGCTTTCACTGTACTTTAAGTGCGGGTGTGAGTCAAGTCAAACTGTATTACACACAAACTGAGGAAACTCTTGGACGCCTTCAAACTCTGTGTATTATTTATTGGCCAGCACACTAGACGTTTTCCTGTCATAAAATTGTTTCCACTCTATATACAGTATTTATGGATATATTCATGTTTTTAAAATGGTGATAAAATGTCAATTTCCCTGCCCAATATTCAATGTCTGTTGTTTCCACCTGATAAAATATAAATTATTTTGCAACTGCAAGGTACAAAAATCAGTCATTGACTGGCAAGTTACTTTGCCACCATTTAAAATAGGATTAAATTAATCTCTGACAAACATTTGGGCTGTCTGTGTGTATCTTCTTGTATCTGATCGCTGCATTTGCATGAGTGGGGACTATCTGGCTATCAGGATCCAACTTGTTGTGTATTTGCTGGTTACATTCACCTTTAGATAAATGTTGCTTATATCCTTAAAACAGCCATTAGCGTTTTCCTAGACTTTGATGACACTAATGTGTGGTCATTTTGGGGTGGACTTGTGCGTCTGCCTGCTGTATTTAGCAAAGCTCTATTATGTTAATCTGGTGTTCTAGTCCCTCAAAAACATAGCCCTAAAGACCAAGTGAAAGTCAGTTTTGATATTGGCACAAAGTTGAAACAACAAAAAAAACCTACAAATGATTAGAAAAACGTCTACAATGCCTGAAATCTGACAAACGAGAGGAGACCATTCAGTCCATTAGGCTCGCTTGTTTAGCTAATAGCTGAGCTGTCCCAATATCTCATCCAGATTCTTCTCAAAGAGTCATCAGGCTTTCTGCTTCAACCACATGTCTCAACCATTTGTTTCAGAATCTCACAACTCTTTGCATAAAGAGCTATACACAAGGGACTGCACTTTGTCCGGTCCTGTTCAGCCTATATACATCGGACTTCCAACACAACTCGGAGTCCTTCCACATGCAAAAGTTCGCTGATGACACTGCTATCGTGGGCTGCATCAGGAGTGGGCAGGATGAGGAGTATATAGGGACCTAATCAATGACTTTGTTAAATGGTGCGACTCAAACCACCTACACCTGAACACCAGCAAAACCAAGGAGCTGGTGGTGGATTTTAGGTGGCCCAGACCCCTCATGGACCCCGTGATCATCAGAGGTGACTGTGTGCAGATGGTGCAGACCTATAAATACCTGGGAGTTCAGCTGGATGATAAATTAGACTGGACTGCCAATACTGATGCTCTGTGTAAGAAAGGACAGAGCCGGTTATACTTCCTTAGAAGGCTGGCGTCCTTCAACATCTGCAATAAGATACTGCAGATGTTCTATCAGACGGTTGTGGCGAGCACCCTCTTCTACGCGGTGGTGTGCTGGGGATGCAGCATTAAGAAGAAAGACGCCTCACGTCTGGACAAACTGGTGAGGAAGGCAAGCTCTATTGTAAAGCATGGAGCTGGACAGTTTAACATCTGTGGCAGAGTGACGGGCACTCAGCAGGCTCCTGTCAATTATGGAAAATCCACTGCATCCACTAAACAGTGTCATCTCCAGACAGAAGAGCAGCTTCAGCGACAGACTGCTGTCACCGTCCTGCTCCACTGACAGACTGAGAAGATCGTTCCTCCCCCAAAATATGCGACTCTTCAATTCCACCCGGGGGGGTAAACGTTAATATTATTCAAAGTTATTGTCTGTTTTTTTACCTGCATTATTATCAATCTTTAATTTAATATTGTTTTTTGTATCAGTAAGCTGCTGCTGGAGTATGTGAATTTCCCCTTGGGATTAATAAAGTATCTATCTATCTATCTATCTATCTATCTATCTATCTATCTATCTATCTATCTATCTATCTATCTATCTATCTATCTATCTATCTATCTATCTATCTATCTATCTATCTAAAGAAATGCTTCCTGGCTTTAGGCCTAAATGCCCTTCCTCTTATGGTGTACTCAGACTAGACATGTTTGTTACAGTGCCTGAGCATGATGATCCCGTCTACCTATTCCCTTGCTGGAGTGCACTCACACTGCGCTTTAATGGGTCCCGGCACACTTTCATCATCACCATGTGACTTTGTGTAAAACCAAAACAAGATCCAAACACAGAGTAACAACATGCGTGTCAAAATGATTTTCCTTATTTTGTGGTTTGTCTGGAGCTGTGTAGGGCAGGATAACGCTTTACCCTCTTACAGATTTATTGAATGTGCAGCGCAGCATTTAGCTCTTAATCATGCTGCACGAACCAGAAGATTTTTACAGAGACAAATGTTGTGAAGAGAGGAATTTTCCACTTTTCTTGCCAGCTACAATTCACGTTCATCTGTAAGGTGAGAAAAAAAAACCTGTTTTTAACTCAAATGATATTGAATTAAATTGCATTGTATCATTGACGTCATGTCTGTGTTCCATGCTCAGGTACTTTTAGCGATCCCACTGTTCCCGAATCCTACTGAACTCTGCATGAGCCCACCTCTTAAGCGGGCCGGAGCAGGATATGGTTGGCCCAGCACGGAGCGATCACACTAGTTTGTGGGGCACATACAGGCAAACATGCTCAGGCACGGAATAAATTGCTAGTGTGAGTACACCCTTAATTTCCGCGGGGGTCTTTGAGCACAAGCTTCACCATTTGGTTAAAAAGATTTTGCTGGATAAACTTCATTAATGCAGGATTTTGAAGACGTGGATTAGGTTCCCAAGCAGTCTCCTCTACTCGAGTAGGACTGTCCTTAAGTCCTGGGATACACCTGGTAGCTCTCCTCTGCACAGCTTCAGGTGCTGCTATGTCTTTGTTTTAATATGGTGACCAGAACCGCACACAGTACTCCAGATGCAGTCTCACTAGTGCATTATATCGTCTACATTACAGAGTATACAGTATTATAGACTTGTACATGGACAAACCGCTGGTCCACTCTTCCATAGCCAGGACAGACAACCACATTCATTATTCTGCATAGACAAATGGGGAGAAGCTTCATTCATCTGCCCTGGCTGGTGCCTCCCCCGAAAGGCTAATTTAATGTAGAAGAAGAAGGGCTGGCAAAGTCATTCTTGGAGGGCCGTAATGGCTGCAGGTTTTTTGTCAAACCCAGTTTCTTAATTAGAAACAAACCCTTGCCAATGACTAATCTTATTTAATTTCATGGCTTGTGTGTGTTTTCTATCTGCCATGTCAGTTCTGTCACACACTTGCGCCTTGAGGACAGCTTACAGGCTCTGGTGGTGGTAATTCAACAGCGATCCACAAGGTGGTGGTGTATACTAACGCCTCTTCTCTTCCTCCCTCTACAGACCAACCACCAATGATGTCACTTCCGGTGTCCATCCCCCTGGACCCGCCTCTTCCTACCTAGCCGGCATTTAGCCGTAAGTGTAGCCATCTTGTACAGTCTTGTCTTAGACTTGCATTCTGAGGGCCATTAATTTTGCTGAAAAGCCTAATAACTTGCATTTATAATATACAGGATCTCAGGGTCAACCCAAATCTTCTTGATTTGTTCTGTCTCTTTTTAGAGATCATTCTTATCTCGTAGATTTTTGTCTTTCCAAGGGTATTATCCAATGATTTTTAGCCTGAAGTGGGTAAGTCATTCTCAGTCCTTGACATTTTTCTCTTTAGCTCGCTTCTAAATATTATATTACACCAGACGCTCTATGATATGGGTGGAGTGGTGGCTCTGAGGTAGGGATCTGCACTGGTAATCTGGTGATCACTGGTAATCGGAAGGTTGCCGGTTCAAATTCCATAAACGCCAGAAGTGACTCTACTCCGTTAGGCATCTGAGCAAGGCCCTTAACCTGAAATTAATCCATCATGGGTTTGATGTTAACCTGCAAGTAGGACCTCCAACCTGTTGGGAAAAACCTTGGGGTTGGTGGCAGATTTGGCACTCCAGCCACCATAAATAACCTTCACACTGGATCCATTCCATCTGAACTTGTGTGATGCTGAGGTGTCACCCATTGCATGGCTTCACTTGGGTCCTAATCTGGGATCCTGAGTTGGTTTGTGAAGTGGTGTGTGCAGCAATGTGCTGTATCAGCGCCTGTTCCTAACCCTTCTCTCTCTATGATAATGTACATAGGTGGAATGGGAAGCAACTTAGATGGACAACTGCTGGTTCCTTTGTCATTTGCACCTTATTGCTAATAAGGGACAATTAAAAACAACAAATGCAGCTGTTTAAAACTAAAATTAGCAATTAGGGGTGGGCAATCTTAACAAGTGAGATAACAAAAATGAAGCATACAAATGTTCCTTGAGCAATAAGCAGTAAGTGCATCAACAGCAAAAACAGACTTCTAATTAAGACACCAGGTTGGAATAAAAACCTAAAGCCACAGCGGTCCTCCAGGACCAACTTTGCAGACTCTTGGTGTAGACGTTCTCACAAAATTTATAAATGAGTTCCTACATGATAGTCTTTGCAAAATCACCAGTGTTACATTAACAATCATAGCAATAAAGTAACCCTTAAAGGTTTTTTTATGTGAAGAGTATTTCTACACTTGGTTAATTTAACATTGGCAGTTTTAACATGTAATATCTTATAATTTCAATTATTTGACTTTTACTTAACATTAACTTTACCTGATCGTTTATCATCTTCATGAGATCACATTCAGTCTTCTGGTTGAAAGTAGGCAGAGGCTCATGTGTAGCTTCAGCCAGCAGAATTTCTTGACTTAATCAGGAAAAATGCACATCAGAGGAGAAAAAGAAAAGAATAAATTTAACAACACAATAAGTTCTGAAAGTCATAAAAATGTTATGGAACATTCAGGCTATTTTGGAGTTACTGACCCTTCCATCACTTTAACTTTAATTTTAAAAACTTCCTGCCACTTCAAACATCATTTCTGCTGTGCTGGGTTGCCTGGTCCTTATTGTTTTCCTGATTGTGCAAGTGACCCAGACATAACACCTGGATCAGCCCAGATGAAAGGAAACTGAGACTGAGAGGAAAAGAGAAATTGGACAGGATCTCCAATCAAGCGCCCTGGCTAATGCTTCCTCTGATAAGGCTGTTATAATATAGACATTCTCAACGCATGTTCCCAACCTCCTTCTTCTCCTCACTTATCCCATAAAATTCATAAATGTGGGCCCACACAAACGTTTTAGAGAACCAGAATAAAGTGGGGGCTACTTCAGGTCAAATATAGGAAGAGTTAAACGCTGAGGTCAAAATTATGAAGGACACAAAGATTGACAACCAAACCAAAAACAATAGCGTTATACATGGTGTCAAGGGTTGATGAATGGTATTTATGCCTTTTCTCCCTCTTCCACAGACCACCAGAAGGAAAACCCAGCTAAGACTCCACCCACTTCTGGTGCTATGACACGCCCTCCTGCTGACTTCATTTCCACCTGAGATCCCGCCCTTTCCTGTTCTGCACCTATAAACCCCGAGCAGTCACTGTTTTGACTCAGTCCTTTATGATGACTCACTTTCAAAGTTCCCTTTCATTGTTGATGACATTACACAGGGTGGAACCCCCAAACCTTTATCTGTCTTCTTTGTTTATTCCACAGTAGATGTTTTTGAGACGTTCCTTTGTTTTGTTTTAAATGAACACAATCATTTTTTCTCCTGGTCTTCTTAATTATTTCAGGAAATTTTGAATTATAAGGAATTTATTTTACTTTCATTTTATGAAATAGTACTGATGGTATTATTTTGTTTGGAATATTTCATTTTTTCATGATTACCATCATTCTGAGCACTCATAGCTAAGGCATGTCCCAAATGCTGCACTGTATGACATCCTTGAGGTGACAGTGTTTAAGCACTCTAGACAGCGTCCAAGATTCTGGATATTCTCAAAACAACATTAAAATTCTTTTTCATGTTCTTTGAGTTTTGTGTAACATTTTGAGTTTGGTGTGTTGATATTTTCTTCTCAGTACAAACAGTTCAATGGAATCTTGAGGCAACAGCTGTCGAGTTAGAGATTTTTGAATTTCCAGAATATGTGTAACAAGTGGTTTAACAATGCCAAGAAAGAATATCAGCGACTGATGAAAGAAAACGTTTCACAAAAATAGCCAGATTTAATCCTGATACTGTAACGCCTGGTGTTAATGGCAAATCACAATGGCATTAAAATAAATCAGGACATGAAGGGTGTTCTTTAAGGGCTTTCCACTACTCATAGCTAATTGACAGACGCAAGTCTGAAACTAAAATAAATACGAGAAAACCATGCACTAAAGTTCAATTCTTGCCTTGGGCCGATATTGCTGGGAATAGGCTGCAACAACCGACTCTGAATTAGATTAAGCAATTTTTGAGAAAGCTCTGTTATGCTGAAAAATATGACTTTCAGGAACTGTACATTATGTAATTTATTTGCAGCTTCTCATTATGGGTAAGTAGATGGAGAAAAATACATTTCAGCTATTTTGTAATGCATTTTATGAAAATGACTTCTTGCTAGGGGCAGTAAGAAATGAAAAGTTAATGCCCAAGAGGGGTTTATGATGATCCAAGGGGTCAAGTCTTAGGGAACATCTGTGGCTGATCCATGTCTTTGCCTGACCCCCTTTATTGCCTGGTGTATGGCGCCATTCAACGTCATGCCTGTTGCAAGCAGGAATTCTAAAAATAAAATTCATTAGACTGTTTTCTTGCTTCCTGCCCTATTTCTGAAGGTGCACTGCTGCTGCCAGGGGACACCCTGCCACATAAAATAACATTCAGATATTTGCATACTGAATCAATCAGTACATTTATGAAAAAAAGCCTCAGACTTATAGTAGAAACAGTCCAGAAGAATCCCATGCAGAGCACAGATTAATATAAAAATGCTGGAGGAGACCAAGTATTAGAATAAATTGCTGAATCCATCTACTTTTTAAAACAGAAATGAAATGTATTCATTAATAAAGTGTTGCTTACAATTTATTTATAAAACCTCCAGTGAAGGAAATTGTCTACCTGAATAAAACATCAAGCTTTCTGAAGCTAATGACCAAGTGCTAATTTCCTGGGTCAATTTATAGCCATCAGGAGTCGGTGAAAGACACAGCTAGTTGCTCTTTGGTGTACGGTATTTTTTGAGGGACAAAATACTCTTTAAGCAGGAAACTGGCACAGGGTTGTGGTTTAAGCTGGGGCTGGCCAAAGGTATGAATTTAACTGGGATTATAACACATAACCAAAGGCCAAAATGAGTGTGGAAAAAGTAGACAGTCGACAACAGTCCTGAAGCTTTAACTGAGACTAACTGACAAGGGGGCTCTTGGTTATGAGTGAGGGAATCACTCAGCAAGATTAGAATCATAAAATCGCCCAGAACAGAAATGATATGTCATATGCTAACCTTTATGGTTCACTACTTTGTCAGAATTACCTGATTGGAATGGGTGACATACTGTTTAAAGTGTGCAATAATAGAAATTGGCATTAGCAGACAACACATACCACAAAGAAAAAGCAAAACGATAACTTGAACTTTAAGAACTGATTAAAGCATTATGTAACGTTATCTGTACTGAATAGTGATAATATAATGGAAAGTCTAACAGAAATAAAATATTTACATACTATCCTAAATACAGCAGTGTCTCGTACTCCAAATGATTCTAACTTTGAACTTTCCAGAGTTCAAACACTAAATTCAAGAGATTTTCGATCCAGAGTTCCAACAATGCTTGTACATTTGAACTGCACATGCAATGAAAAAATGCAGCAGAGGATTGCGTTTACGCAGCGAGAATAAACGGCATTTTTTGTGCACCCACGTCAATTCTCGCACTCCCTGTGAAAGCATCTCTTTTGTTACGCTCGTGTGTTTTGTGTTTTTTTTTGCTTTATTTCTGGTGTGTTTGGTTATATATATAACCACTATCTATTAACAATGGCATCCGAGAAGACTTTAGAAGCAACAAAGCCTAAGAGGAAGGTTGTAGTATCGAAAATTGAGGTGATAAAGGAACTTATCGTGAAGCGGCCCCTTTCATACGTAACCTTTCTCTTAATATCCACCAGCCACACTAGATATCACCACTCCTCACTAAGGTACAGTAAATGTAATTTTCATTTTATTATACATTATTAATGTATTTTTTTTTTTTTTTTCATGTTTTAATTTGTTATTTAGGGCATTTAATTGTGTTATTTTACCTTAAATTATGTGTATTTGCTGTTTAAAGTTATTGAAATGGGGATTGTTTATTCACTTTCCATCATTTCTAAATGGGAAAAAATGATTCAGACTTTGAACAATTCAGAGTTCAAAAAGCCTCCTGAAACGAATTACATTCAAAGTACGAAGCAACATTTTATTATTCATACAGGGTAGGATTCAAAAGTAATGAGCCTCATTTTGTTCTGACGCGAACGTACCTCGCCGCGCGCCCCACTTGCCAGTGACGGCAATGGTGGGTGTTGGCTTCACAACGCAACGGAGCTCCTACCGCTCCGAGCTTTCGGACCGGTAGGATCGGCCTTGACGGGAACCCCTGTGCAGTAGTGCATTACACGGCGGAATGGAAAGTTTGTTAGAGCAACGGTACACGATCAAGTTCTGCTTCCAGTTGGGCAAGTCTCCTTCCGAAACATTCGCAATGCTTCAACAGGCATTTGGGACTGAGTGTCTATCCTATTCTCAAGCGAAAAAGTGGCACAAGGCTTTTAGGGAGGGCCGGGAAGAGGTGACCGACGAACCCCGGTCTGGATGCCCGTCGTCGGCCCGAACTGACGTTAATGTGCAGCGAGTGCGTGATTTTTTGAAAATGGACCGGCGTTTAAGTCTCTACCAAGTAGCAGAGGTCCTGGACTTATCGGAGGCAACGGTGCAACGCATTGTTACCGAGGACTTGCACATGCGGAAGGTCTGTGCCAAACTCGTGCCGAGAGTTTTGACTGAAGAACAAAAAAACAACCGAGTGCTCCGATGTCAAGAACTGCTGCAAATGTGCGAAGACGATCCTGGCATTCTCGAAAAAGTGATACCCGGCGACGAAACTTGGACTTTTCAGTACGACCCAGAGACAAAATGACAAAGCTCTGAGTGGCACACCTCAAACTCACCCCGTCCCAAGAAAGCGCGGATGAGCAAATCGAAGACGAAGACCATGCTCATTGCCTTCTTCGGAGTGAAGGGGATCATCCACTACGAGTTTGTCCCGCAAGGACAGACCGTGAATGCTGCTTACTACTTGGAAGTCCTGAAAAGGCTGAAAAGAAGCGTCGCGCGCAAGCGAAGGGACATCAAGGATAGCTGGAAGCTTCACCACGGTAACGCGCCCAGCCACACCGCCTTCATCGTGAGTGCCTACCTGGCCTGGGTGAACGTTCCAGTGGTCCCCCAGCCTCCCTACAGTCCGGACGTGTCGCCTTCTGACTTCTTCTTGTTTCCGCGCTTAAAATCAGCGCTGAAAGGAAAACGCTTCGACTCGATCGAGGACATCCAAGCAAATGTCAAGGCAGCCCTTGCAGCCATCCCAGAACAGGCCTACGTGGACGCCTTCGAGTCATGGAAAAGCCGCCTACAAAAGTGTATTGATGCAGGAGGTGCCTATTTTGAAGACTATTAATTAGTTGTACCGATTTGCTCAATAAATTTGTCTTTTTGAACAAAGGCTCATTACTTTTGAATCCTACCCTGTATCATATTAGGAAGCAAAATTCACTCAGGTCTTTACTGTTGGACTGCATCCATGAAGTCACCTTCAAAAGAGGCACAACATTCCAAAAAAGTCAAGTCAATCGCTCCTTCATTTATTTTTTGGAAGACTTTCTCCAAGGCAGGGTTAAGATACCTTTCCATTGAGTACAAGGGCCATGCCTATAATCACACCTAGTTATGGCTCTCTGTTAATGCAACACACATGTCTTCAAATATGTTGAAGAATCCATGCAGAAAAGGAGAGAATGTGGAAACATCGCAGAGAAGGTGATGAGACCAGCTGTGAGATAGCATGACTATGACTCACATGCTGTGGTGGAAATTAAGGGGAAGTGCAATGAAATAGAACATCTGATGGTGCTTACAATAGTGGACAGTGAAACAAGAAGCATCAGAGTCAGAGTACAAATGAAAATCAGCAGCAAAACATGTTTAACTCAAATTATCTAATGCAATGTGTCAGCATCATTAAGTGTTTAGTCATTTTAAATTCAATAAAAGTTCTTTACATGTTTCTCCAGATTCAATCTGAAATTATATTTCTGTTCAGCTTTAATCTGTCTGTCAGAATCACTAAAATCTTTACAGGGAGAAAAACATTTGAGAAATGGTGTTGGTAAGCAGTCAATGAGTGAAGGCTTCTCCAAAGGTAGTACAGTATGACATATCCAGTGCACAGGTCCAATTTACTTGGAAGATGATAACACAGCGCAGAGATGTAATCTTCACTCCCACTACTTCACACACCATAATCCTTTTATATGACTGGCCTAACAGAAAAACTGTAAGTTGTAAACCTGATGTTCTAGAATCTGATTCCCACTATGTAAGGCTAAGGCGAATGGGATTAAAATGTTAAGTGAAAAGCCATTCCTGTGTCTCCAACATGCATATATTCTGTCACCTACAAAATTATGGAAAGTCCAGTAACGGCACACTGCATGATAATGTGCAGCGAATACACTTGACGTGAGCATTCATAGTTTTCATCCTCTTTCTCTGTATGTTTACCATTTGTTTGCTCAGAGGTTGATGCGCTTGCTGCTTCCTGAGCAGCTCTTCCTTTCTCCATCCTAGTGGCCCGCTTCTTCTCTTCTTTTGTCGGCATCTTTTCGTGTTAAAACTGATTAAGTCAGTGTTTGTGTTGCAATTACTTAGTGCGTTTTCTTTAATTTTTCACTTAAGCTGGCACTTAAGTCTTCAATCTGCCTCAAGAATGATTTAAGATATGAAGAGGTAGGAGAAGTGACGGCGAACGTGGTAGGAATGAGAACGGCGCCTGTACACATGCGCTGCACTGCCGCCCTGCTGGCCGCTGCCGAGAGTTGATTCTACAATAAAATAAAATAAAAATAGGAATAACCTTGGATGTCAATCATCATCCCAAAAGCGGATAGTAGACGTCACATAGTATATGTGTACCAAATTTCAGGTCAATGGTACAAATGGTTTGCGAGCTACAGGTGATTTAAAATCCTGGACAGACAAACAGACAGCCACGGTAGCGTATTATATAAGAAGATAAGCCCACAATTAGGACCACAAAAGTCCATAAGTCTCAAACCCCCTTAGTCATTTTGGAAGATGATGCTGCCAGTTCTTTCCACAGAGGACTGGTAACTCGTTTAAATGTGCACAAATTGCAGCAGAAGAGACGGATAGTCCTAAAATTAGCATACACTGTATGTGTTTAAAGGCAGGGAAAGAGCTAAAAATAAGTATTGTAGTTGAGTATTTGGGTTATTGGGGATAACTAATGTGATTAAATCTTACTATGCTTATGACCTGCATTTACGGGAGTTCCAACACTCCCATAATACGGTGGGGTGGTGGCTCTGAGGCTAGAGATCTCCGCCAACAATTGGAAGGTTTCCGGTCTGGATCCTTTAAATGCCAAAAGTAAATCCACTCCGTCGGGCCCTTAAACAAGGCCCTTAACCTGAAATTGCTCAGTCCTGGGTATGATGTTAACCTGCATCCAGTCCTGTCAGCAGGTCCTCCAAAATATGGGGAAAACTTGGGGGTTGGTTGCAGGATTGGCACTCCAGCCACCTTAAAAAACCTCACACTGTTCCATTCCATTCCATTTCAGCTAGTGTGGTGCTGAGGTGTCACCTGTTGCACGGCTGCGCTCGGGTCCTAATTTGGGATCCTGAGGTGGTTTGTCTTGTGGTGGGTGTGGAAACGTGTTGTATTAATGCCTGCTCCCAGCCTCCTCTCTCTCAATACCTTTCTTGGCTTTCCCATCTTTCAAAAATTAGTACATTGTCACAAACATAAACTTGTTAGAGAAGAATGTGCCACCTGATGCATGGAAGCAACTCTGAACTGAACAGCAAACAGCACAATAATCACTTGAGAAGGTAAGGATTACATTTCTCATTCTGTCATATTTAGAGTGATCTTAATAGAACAAAAAAACACCATGTAAATTAAGAAAAGAAATACCAATACTCTTAGAATAAATCATCTCTGTACTTCAGTTCATCACTCACAATGTGACAGACTAGTGGAATGTTAGAACCAAGCCCTAAAACAGATGACATATAACCTAGGGACAGTAGACCGACAGGACTGGGACCAGTTTCTCCCTCTTGTAATATTTGCTTTTCATGTAGTGCCTCGAGCTTCCTGAGGTTTTTCATTTTTCATATTATTGAACTGGAGGTAACCACATCAAATCTTGGACTGAGATCCAGTGGGGTAGGAAGAAGAAACGAAAGCCCAGACATCTATATCTGAGTACATCACTCATCTAAACGAAGGTTTTGAATAAATCTCAGAGCCACCTGGCATAAAATAACAATAACTGGGTAATGGTGTTGATTTCCACCTTACACTCAAAGCTAATATCCCAGTGGAAGAAACCTTTTGAAATATCAGAAAGAAAAGGGGTAGTAGACTACCTAGCATTACAGTCTAAAATAAGGAAAACAGAGCAAGTGTGTCACATGAATCTTCTTTTTCTTCTACTTGACCTTATGTGATACAGAACCTTCTCTCTTGCTCTGCTCCTTCTACAAATTTTACTGTAAAAATGGGTTTAATAATAGGGCTTTTATACTGTAGGCACCATTTAATATAACAAGAAATATTGAATTTTGTGGTCAAAGAATAAGCTTTCTTTATGTCACGCATATGCGTCGTTGGATCTCCTGACAGCCTCTATTGAGCTATGTGATAACCCACCAGGGCGGAGGTGGCACTCTCACTAACATTCTCTTCTCCTTCTCTATCGTGAAAAACCACCCATTGAGGGCACTTTCAGTGTGTACATTATAAGAAGCTTGGCAGCGTAGAAGGAGGCGTCATTTGGGCTGAGAGCTTCAGTGAACGACCCATATTCGACAGCTAGATGCTTTATTGTTGTTCTCGAGAGCCTCTTTACTTTATGCAATAGAGGAAGGATTTTATTTGGGACTTTAGTTATTAAACAGGGTGACCCAGTTGGTGTACCAACTTTTCATTCTTGCTCTAACCTGTCATTTTTGCACCCAGTCACACTGATTTATAAAGCTGGAAAAATGCATTAATGTATTCACATGGAATCAAGCTTTTGAATTGAGGACCACCTCCCTTCTCATTCATTGGTCAAGTGTCCTGTCTTCAATTCAAAAGCTCAGATTTGTTTTATTGCACTTCACTTTTTGTGTTCCTCTCTGATTTTCTGGAAATATTTGTTTAACAATAATTTAATAAAATATACAAGTGCTTTACAGATTTGTGGACATGAAAGGATAACTGACATATGGATTTTATAATGCCAGTAACTTGAACTTGATGTTTTAATAGCATTTGGGTCCCACTGGCCTCCATTGTATGAAAAATGTTTATATTTTGCATGAAAACATGAGCGCCCTGCCCGGGGTTTGTTTCCTGCCTTGGTCCCTGTGTTGGCTGAGACTGGCTCCAGCAGACCCCCGCGACCCTGTAGTTAGGATATAGCGGGCTGGATAATGGATGGATGGATGAAAACATGAGATTAATTTTCTTTTTCTCAGTCATCATTACAACCAACACAGGGTAAGTAACAGGTAAGTAAAAATCATTTTTAGTTAAGAGTATTCCATTAAGCAAATTGGGAAACAGCATTTGGGAAAATTGTCTGCAGTAATGTGTTTTTCCTTTTGACCACCACATGACGCTGGCAACTTTTCAATGTCTGGTGGATAGGCCATTACAGTTGTACCAAGCATACTTTTTCATATAGCTATTTATAGTGTCATCTTTTCTCCCATGAGGGAAGAACACATAGTCATCTGCCCTAAAACTACTTAGCCTCTGAGCTCTTGTAAAACAAGGTGGCAAGGGCTATTCATCACTTTTTTCTCTATTTGTTTTTCATTGCATGTTTTATTTTTTAGCATTGGTAAGTACTCCTTCTTAGTCAATGAATGCTTGACTGGCTATTCAGATTTATAGTCTGTAGGAACTTTTGTGCTGAGTGTGCAGTCAACACAATATGTTCAAACTGACTAATGTGCTGCCAATTATAGTGATGGGCTGTAGTGACCAGCTGTAATTTGTGTGACACAAATATCCAATTGAGTCCAGCTGCAGGCAAGGCATTCTGAAGCCTCAGACAAATTCAGCGACCTGAGACATTCTGAGGCCCCTAAAAGGACTCCCTTGTCAGCAGTATCTCATTTGACTCCGCCCACTTTCCAGGAGCCACTCCCCTGTTTCACTGGTGCTCTGACGCCTACATTACACATCCCTCATGTTGATGTCACTTCCTTTTAGTTCCTGCTCTCAAACCAGTGGACTTGGTAGTTTTGAGTCCTGTGTATTCAGCATTTATTAAACTTCTAAACTATCGAGGTCTCTCAGTTCTGCATCCAAAGCAAAACCACAGAATGGATGTGTCTCTTGTTATTGGTTATATATATTGTGATGTGTGGGTCACAGACTTGCACAAGAGAGAAGGAGGTGAGTCCAGAGTTCTGAAAAGATCAGCTTTATTGTTGTGAAGACAGGACCATTCTCAAAGCCTTTATTCAAATGGGCGCTGTCACTAAAACACATGCAGCATGCAAGCAGCGACGATGCTTCGCTCAATCCCCCTGGAAGCGTTGTGTGGAGCGGGTTGGGGTGGGGGGGTTGAGCTGAACGCACGCTAAGGAGAAGCGGACGGATCAGCTACTGGCTTTGTGCTGCTTCAGCCAAGATGCCTGTTCTGCTTGTCGCTCTGCACGTCGATCATTTATAAGCTTGTACAGCAGCTGTTCTTCTGTCTCACTGCCTTGTTATGTATGACGTTAAAATGTCTCCCGTGGGATGTCAAATTGTCTTCCAAGAAGATCACGCCTCGTCTCCCTGGTCTTCTTTCCAAGATTTTTTTTTTATAATAGAGAGATATTACTCATATCCTTAGCCTGACATCCACATATCATATGTGTTTACAAATTGTGTTTTAATAAGTTTATATGTGTTTAAAATGAGTGGGAGGGGTATTTTAAGGCTTAAACTATAAAAAAAATGTTTATTTACATGTATATGGTCTTTCTATATTGCGGATTTTCACCTATCGCTGATGGGTCTGGAGCATAACTTCCACGATAGGCAGGGGATCACTGTATGGATAAACAGATAGACTTCTGCACTCTTTTGAGACGCTCCCCAACGGGACAACATGCAGAAGCGCGACTGTTGTGTTTGTTTGTTGAGGGTTGCTTGTCTGTCACCAAGACAACCGCAGATTTGCAGTGCCACAGAAACAACTACAATCTGACCACTGCCAACTGCCGGTCGCCAAATGGGTGATGCAGGGAACATTATAACTGGCCACTGACTTGGCCCTGACTCTGCCTGTTTGCTCTGTCTGTGTATAATAGAATGGTAGATCCTGCTAAAATAAATAATCTTGCTGTTCCTGTTTCGAGTTGAATAACACCAAGTTTTACTAAAGTACTGAGACTCAGCCTCGTCTTTGGGGTGCAAGACACAGACTCACATGTCACAATATGTTTTCAGAAGTAAATATAAATTTTTTTGTGTGAAAAAAATAAAATGAATCAATTTTCTAGACAAAGCGACACATCAAATTAAATGTGTCTACTGAATACAATTAGTAAATTATTTAATTGTACTGTACAGTTATAAAAGAGGTAAAAATAACCATTGTTGTGTTTCCCGCATTTATACAAAGAGGCTCTGGGCCTCATAGTGTCTGAAGCGCTTGGATCTGACCTGATTGTGGCTGGATACTTCTCCAAATATCATTATATGCCCATATAATGCTGAGTGGCTTGATAACATTACAGTGTCTTTCTAATTTTACCTACAAATAACAGCTTTAAAGTTTGTTTAATCTTTTATGAGCCTCTAAAAAATATAGTTGCACATAAATCCTACCACAGAGTGGCAGTTGGGGATTACTACGACACGTAGTCACATTCTTAATTATACAGAGTCCTGCTACCATGGAACGGAATGGCATCTTTTTAACACAGCAATCAAAAGCTCCAGAGCATTGTGTTTCTCAAGGGTGTGATATCCACACCTGTTTGTCTTTGAAACAGTTGCACTATTTGCATTTCTACTAACCATGTCAATGGTAGACCTGATGTGTTCAAACCATATAAATATTAGTCCAGATGTTGCATACGAGGTCAAGCATTTCTCTATCTAGGGTCACACATGTGCAGTCATGTGGGTTGCTGTAAGTAAAGAGAGAAAAGTGCTGAAATAAAGTAAAAAATCCTGTCTTCATGAGCAATCTAGTTACATTGTACTCATAAGAGAGTATGTCTTTGTTTTGTCACACAAAAACACCACATCCGTTTTCTTTTTTAACTGCTTCTCTCAGGATTTCTTTCAAGTGCCAAATCCTACCTATCATCACCATCCGACTTACTAAGCAGTTGCTTAACTTCTTCCTCCCTCAGACAAGCTGAAGGCAGAATTACCTTACAAGTTCAGAGGCTAACAATACAGCGCTGCCCCTAGTGGACACCATCTCTACTACACTTATAAAAGCTCTGTACAGTAATCCCTCGCTATATCGTGCTTCGCCTTTCGCGGCTTCACTCCATCGCGGATTTTATATGTAAGCATATTTAAATATATATCGCGGATTTTTCGCTGCTTTGCGGGTTTCTGTGGACAATGGGTCTTTTAATTTCTGGTACATGCTTCCTCAGTTGGTTTGCCCAGTTGATTTCATACAAGGGACGCTATTGGCAGATGGCTGAGAAGCTACCCAGCTTACATTTCTCTCTCTCTTGCGCTGACGTTCTCTGATCCTGACGTAGGGGGATTGAGCAGGGGGGCTGTTCCCACACCTAGATGATACGGACGCTCGTCTAAAAATGCTGAAAGATTATCTTCACGTTTCTATCTTTTGTGCAGCTGCTTCCTGAAACGACATGCTGCACAGTGCTTCGCATACTTAAAAGCTCGAAGGGCACATATTGATTTTTGATTGAAAAACAAACTCTGTCTCTCTCTCTTTCTGTGCTCTTGACGGAGGGGGTGTGAGCTGCCGCCTTCAACAGCTTTGTGCCGCGGTGCTTCACATACTTAAAAGCCAAACAGCCCTATTGATTTTCCTCTGCCTTTATGACAGTCTCTGCTCCTGACTCCTTTGAAGAGGAAGATATGTTTGCATTCTTTTAATTGTGAGACGGAACTGTCATCTCTGTCTTGTCATGGAGCACAGTTTAAACTTTTGAAAAAGAGACAAATGTTTGTTTGCAGTGTTTGAATAACGTTCCTGTCTCTCTACAACCTCCTGTGTTTCTGCGCAAATCTGTGACCCAAGCATGACAATATAAAAATAACCATATAAACATATGGTTTCTACTTCGTGGATTTTCTTATTTCGCGGGTGGCTCTGGAACACAACCCCCGCGATGGAGGAGGGATTACTATACACCAACAGCCAGGATTAAGGGGCAGTTATGCATTTTGTTTACTCTTGCAGACATGGTGATTATGAACAAATCAGCTAACGCATTATTTTAAAGGGGAGCTTGGGACTGTGTTATAGCTCCAATATACTCCAATATAAAATATTGGAAGGCTACTGATCCCCTTGTTGCAGTGCAAAGAGATTCTGAGATTGACAGCTGCTTGTAACGGAAATTCCACCTCATGACAGCCTAAACCACATCTAAAGACCAATAAGAACTGACGGGTATTGACAGCATTCAGAGAAATGCAATGACGGGTCATTATGATGAAGGAAAGCATTCAGAAAGGGAAACAGAGCTTAAAAGAAATCGCATATGCTGGTAGCCTGTCAGAATGACAGCTTCTCAAGCAGAGCAGATGGCTCATTGTTTATTGTGGAGTTTCATTAAAGCAGATCGCATGCAGGTTACAGTATTTGGCATTAAGCCTAAGAAGCTTTCAAGACAGAGGGATGCTGAGGTGTAACATTGGGAGTGAAGTTTATTGTGAGACCCAAATGACACTTTGAGAGCAATGCTTTACAGTTTACCTGGATGTTACTCCTGAATGCTTATAAATGTATATATTACAAGGGTGTGCAAAACGCAGGGCCAGGGAACTAAATATAGAAACAAAGAAAGACATACAAGTGACAGGATAACAGTGTGGAAAGGAGTCAACAAGGTGAGGTAAGCTTTGCAACTCTACTTTAGATACTCCTCCAAATGAAAGCACCACAAGGAGATAGCAGTCATGGCAGTTTGGGATGGAGCCCTTGAACTCCCCAGGACACTAAAAGGCAGGAGTGAATAGGTGCAATCTTACACAAAATGTAAAGTAAAGGAGTGAATACAGCTGTGACTGTGCTCCTTTAAATAAATATGAGGGCTTACAGGTGCAGCATTAGAGAGGAAAGCAAGAACGGCGTTTGATGGTGGCAAGTGGGGTGACCGCCCCAGGCCCCGCGCCTAAGAGGGCCCCGCTTTTGAGGTCCACGTGTCCCGTTCGAGCAGATTTGTCAAGTTATATTCTCCAGTATATATATATTTGAGGTGCTTCTAAGAGGAACCCTTTTAAAATCCCTCTTCAAGGTCAAATTCCGTACATGCACATCTTTGAAAACATTCCATAGCCTGAATATTAATACACAAAACATGTATCGCTAATGATAACCGGCTGACATGACATCAACGTGAGTTATGACTATGACATCCTGCATATCAAGACTCAGAGTATACTTGCAATTTGTGTGCTTTTCTAGAAGAGACCCTACTAATTTCCACATGACACCGCATCGCATTTTGCACTGTCGTGGTATTGTCATTAATTATGAATTGCACTTTTTTAATAGATTATATCGTTATATTTATGATAAAGTCTGTGTGTTATCTTGCAAAAATTTATCTGAATACTGTAATCAGAAAATCCAGTGTATGTTTAAATTATTTTTATTAAATTCATGAGCAAGTTTATATAGTCCACACATACAGGTAACACCATTTTACGTAACCGGCCCCACCTGGGTTTGGTCAGCCCTAGGCCCCGCACACCCCTAAGGCCACCTCTGGAGGAAAGTGTGCCTTTAGACCCATTTTTAGACCCATCTTGGCATATCAAATAACCCAAATGACATTCTAAGTTTGGGGAAAACCTTTTAGACAGACACAGAGAGAAAGACTAAGAGAAAGATATGAATGGTGTGACAGAGGTGAACCCTGTGATTCAGAAATGGGGAAAGAGGAGTTTGGTCTCGTCTGTTGCGGGAGATGGACGTCTGAAGCGGAGCTCCGTTAGCAGCGGCTTTATTTTTCTCTTATTTCTTATTATCCTGAGGTATCCTTTATTTACCCAACCTGAGGAGTTTCTACTACAGTATATAAACATGAGTAACAAGAAAAGGGGTCAGAAAGAAACGGAAAAGAAACCAAAATCTACATCCAAGACTAGACAGACATCAAGTCCAAGTGCAAGGTACGGCCTTTCAGAGACTGACTTGGAACAGGCAGGCGAAAGCACAGACTTCCCAGTACCCTGCTCCACTACGTCATCTCCAGTCGAGAGCGAAAATGGGAGCGAAGGTGCAAGTGATGCAGGTCACAATAGCTCACAGATTCCAGAAGATCACCTGAAACTGGAGATGGCCTTGCAGTCCGCGCTTTCATCTATTCCTCGTGAGCCGGAAGCATCGGCTGTAACGGGGATTGCCACTTCACCCGTGGAGCACGAAAGCCAAAATGATCTGTCCGAACTGAAGGTAATGATTGCAACAGTGGCTATGGCCACGGCCATAAAAGAAAGAAAGCGAGAAGACAAATGAGAAGTTGTAGTTGGAGCTGCAAGAGCTGTGGCAGGATAATAAAGACCTGGAAAAACTTATATATAATCGCTTTGATGCAGCCTTTAAAGGTATGCTGGGGAAAATTATGGAACAAATTCAGGAAAATGCATCCAGACTGAGAGCACTTGCCGATCAGCTGGAAGATGTTAAGCAGACATTCACGACTCGATTGAAACAGCTGAACATTTGGCATCTACCACCGATGGAAAAGCTACAGCTGCGAATTCCAAATGCAAAAAACACGGAGACAGACTTGCGGTTCTGGAAGATGGATGCAGAAGGAATAATATTAGAATCGATGATCTACCTGAGAATCGTGAATGTCCAAACCCAGTGAAATAGTAGCTGAACTATTCTCAAAAATAAATGGAGAGGACTTTAAATCAGATACCAAGATAGCGGCAGCTTATCGCATACATGGATCAAATACCTCTAAACCTAGGACTCTAATTGTTCACTTCGAGAGATTACAATTTAAGCTTAATGTAATGTCACTTCTCAGACAGAAATGAGATTATATTTGAAAATAACCACATTCGTATTTTCCCTGACTTTTCACCCTCAACAGCTGCTAAACGTGCCATATTTTACAATATAAAACAGCGCTTACATAAAGCCGATATCAGATACAGCCTCTTGTATCCTGCCAAACTGAAAGTGGATATTCAAGACAAATATTACATCTTCTCCACCATGGAGGAAGCAGAAAAGGAATTAAGAAAGCTGATCCCGACACTTGTTTGAAATACGATAGTGAGTCGCATCCTGTCATGGCATGACAAGAAGATATTACCTGCCGAGTGATCCGCTTGCAACGATGCGGGTACCATAATTATACATTCTTTTCTCATCTCATCCACTTTCTGTTTATGTTTTAATTACAATTATACGCGTATGTGTGGAAGAAATTAAAGTAGTTTTTTTTTTTTTTTTTTTTACTACTCTAAAGGAGACTATTTAACATCATACCCTTGGTTTATACCCTTTACTATGCTTATCCAGGGCCACTTTTTAATTCCATTCCCTGGGTTTACTATCTAAATATTGCAAGACTGTTGAAGATTATATTTTATGCGTATAGTATTTAGACTTTATTGGCAATAGATATGTCTACTTTTTAATCCTCAAATGCTGCTGCTGGGGGGCTTCTTTTGTTTTGGACGTGCTCTGTCTCTAGGTATGTCAGAGGACTGGGACTTTGTGGAGTGGGGTAGGGTCCAGCCTCACGTGGGGTGGCAAAATGGGGGGATAATAATAATTATAATTACCAATGTAAAAATAGGCTGCATGGCAATAACTCGTGGGAAAATTGGAAATTAAAGATAAAGATGTCTCACTTCCAGTTAAGACTACAAAATGACATCAAAAATTCAGAACCAATGTCTCCATGATGGGAAAGTTAACTTTGTGATCTGGAATGTTAAAGGCCTGAATCACAAATTAAAGAGAAAGAAAGTATTCTCTCACCTAACAGGTTTAAACGATAAAATAGTATTTTTACAGGAGACCCACTTACTAAGCAAGATTCAGTTCTGGCTTCAAAAAGACTAAACTGGCCAAATGTTACATTCCAGCTTTACAAAGAAAAGTAGAGTTGTAGGAATTCTCATACATAGAACAGTTTCATTTGTAGCATCAGATGTAGTATGTGATCCTGAAGGGAGATATGTGATTGTCATGGGCAATTTATTTAACTGTAAAGTGATTCTGATAAATGTTTATGCACCCAATGTCAATGATAGGGAATTCATGCAAAATGTATTTACATCCATTCCCAATGTGAACACACATAAAAGTATAATGGCTGGGGACTTTAATTGTGTTTTAAATCCACTCTTAGATAGGACTCCTGTCACAGGGGAGATGACATCTAACACTGCAAAGATAATTACACAGTTTTTAACTGACCACAACTTATCAGACCCCTGGAGGTTTCTAAACACAAACTCAAGAACATATTCCTTCTACTCACCAGTGCATCATTGCTACTCAGGAATTGATTATTTCTTTATAGATAATAATTTCTTGCCTATGATTAAATCTTGCAAGTACGACGCTATTGTTATTTCCGACCATGCCCCTCTGATCTTGGAGCTAGAATCATTATGCCCCACATACTCATCTCGCAGATGGCGTCTTAACCCACTTCTATTAGCAGACAAGAACTGTACAGAATTTATATCAAAACAAATCAGTTTCTTTCTAGAGACAAATACATTCTCAGAGGTGTCTGCAGGAATACTCTGGGAAACGCTAAAGGCCTTCTTAAGAGGACAGATTATTTCATATCTTTCCCACAGAAATAAATTAGAAACTAAGAAAGTATCAGAGCTAACCAGTGAAATTACTAGAATAGATCAAGAATGTCAGGTGTCCAAGTGAGGCTCTTCATAGGAAACGGCAGGCTTTGCATTCAGAGCTCAACCTCTTAACAACTAAAGAAACTTAAATCAAGACATCATTACTGTGAACACGGAGAGAAAACTAATAAGCTCTTAGCTCAACAAATCCACAAGCAAGAAGTTCGCAATGCAATCCCAGCAATCACCAACACGAACGGAGATAAATCATTGACCATAAAAATATAATGCACACATTTAGAGACTACTATAAATCCTTATATTTTACTGAGTTCAAAGATGACAACACACAATCTCATGCATTTCTGGATACATTACAGATACCCCAAATAGATACATTTCATGCAGAGAAATTGGATAAACCTCTGGCGCTATCAGAATTACTAGATGCTATAAAATCACTTCAGAGCGGGAAAGCAGCAGGCCCTGATGTCTACCCTGTCGAATTTTATAAGAAATTCTCCACTCAGCTAGCTCCCATCTTATTAGCAACATTTACCGAAGCTAGAGACAATCAAATTCTACCTCAAACTTTTTGCCAAGCATTAATCACCGTCTTTCCTAAACAAAACAAGGACTTATTACAATGTGCATCATACAGACCAATTTCACTTCTGAATAATGATGTTAAGATACTCTCCAAAGTCCTAGTTAGAAGGACGGAGAAAGTGCTGTCTTTGGTAATATCACAAGATCAAACTGGATTTATTAAAGGCAGACACTTAGCTTCCAATCTTCAATGCCTGTTTAATGTAATATATTCACCAGCAAAGTCAAACACCCCAGATATATTATTATCATTGGATGCAGAAAAAGCATTTGATATGATTGAATGGAACTACCTTTTCACTACATTAGAGAAATTTGGGTTTGGCCCGAACATTTGTGCATGGATCAAACTACTGTATGCCAATCCAGAAGCTTCAGTTTGTATTAACAACATTTGTTCAGACTACTTTAAACTAGAACGTGGTACTAGACAAGGATGCCCCTTGTCACCACTGCTATTTGCAATTGCCATTGAATCACTGGCAGTTCACTGTCAAAATTCTTATCAGATAAAGGGGATTATCAGAGAAGGACTGGAACAGAAAATTTCTCTATATGCAGTTGATATGGTACTGTATATATCAGACCGACAAAATACTGTGCCTGCTGTCTTAACAGCACTTACCGAATTTCAAAAGATCTCTGTTCTCAGAATTAATTTGAATAAAAATGTGTTCTTTCCTGTGAATTCTCAAGCATACAATATTAGATTGGACACCTTCCCTTTTATCATTGCAGATCAGTTTAAATACCTAGGGGTAAACATCACAAGTAAACATAAAGCTCTTTATCAACAAAATTTCGCCGCCTGTATGGAAAAAATTAAGCAAGATTTGCATAGATGGTCAACCCTTCATCTCACTCTGGCTGGAAGAATTAACATTATTAAGATGAATATCCTTCCTAAGCTTCTCTTTTTATTTCAAAACATTCCAATATACATCAATAAATCATTTTTTATTCAATTAGATTCAAAAATAACCTCATTTATTTGGACCTTAAAACATCCACGCATCCAAAGAGCGACCCTACAAAGACCTAAGGCAGAAGTTGGCATGGCTCTACATAACTTTCAGTTTTATTACTGGGCAGCAAACATACAAGCTATAAAAACCTGGACACAAATAGATGAACATACGTAGGCTTGGTCCGCAATAGAAGTAAAATCCTGCAGTACTTCTTTATATTCCACGCTTTATGCCCCTATAAATGCAAGTTATCGGCAATATGCTAATAACCCAATTGTGCTTCACTCACTCAGAATATGGAACCAATGTAGAAAGCATTTTATGATGGAGAATCTTTTATCTGTGGCAATTCTGCAAGAGAACCACCTTTTTCAACCCTCGCAAACATATGCAGTTTCTAATATCTGGAAAACATTTGAGATTAAATTGCTTAGAGAACTTTATATAGACAACATCTTTGCATCCTATGAACAATTACATTACAAATTTAATTTTCTAGCAACACATTTCTTTCACTATCTTCAAATTAGAAACTTTGTTAAACAGAACCTGCCCGATTTTCCCCATCTCCCAACTTCCTCTATGCTGGAAAAAATATTGCTCAGTTTCGAGGACTCAGACAGCATTTCTGCAATACAGTATATAAAAATATTCTACAGTCCCTCCCTTTTAAAGATCCAAGAGGACAACGGGAAAAGGATCCCTCACTCAACATATCAGAAAAGGAGTGGAAGGTAGCAATGCGGAGAATTCACTCGAGGTCCATATGCTCAAAGCATACAATTATTCAACTCAAAATTATATATCGAGCTCATCTGTCTCGCTTAAAACTGTCTAAAATGTTTCCAGGGCAAGACCCAACCTGCGGACGCTGCAATCAAGTTCCAGTCTCACTGGGTCACATGTTTTGGACCTGCACCAAATTAACATCATTCTGGAGAAAAATTTTGAAGTGCCTTTCAGACAGCCTTGGTGTCACAATCCCTCCTAATCCATTAACAGCTGTGTTTGGCTTAAAGTGGAGAAGGACTAACAAACTGTGATTGCCTTCACTACACTATTGGCACGCAGACTTATTTTGCTAAACTGGAAGAATCCTAACTCTCCTCTTTTAAGTCAGTGGGTAACTGATGTTTTATATTATTTGAAATTGGAAAAAATCAAATTTTCACTTAGAGGATCTGTGCAGAACTTTTTCAAAACCTGGCAGGATCTAATCAATAATATTTTAGAATAAGCTCTTAAAGCACTGAGGAAGCAGATTCTCTTCCCATTTCTTTTTCTTCTCCATTTATCTTTATCCGCCTATTAAACTCATCAATTTATTTATTTTTACTAGCTTTAAGTTTTACTCCGTTGGCCATGCTCTCTTTCTCAGGGGTGGGGGTTGATTTGTTTTCAATCCTATTTTTTGTAAAAATTAATCTATTTGTATGGAATGATTACAATAAAATCAATAAAATTAAAAAAATGGGGAAAGTGAAGAAACCTAAGAGCATTAGAAGTTTAACAATCCAGAGACAATTCAGTCCATCAAGCTCGTTTGTTTAGTTAATAGCTAAGTTGCCCCAATGTCTCATCCAGCTACTTCTTAAAGGTTGTCAAGGATTCAACTACATGGCTCAGTAGTTTGTTGCAGATACTCAAAAGTCCTTGCACAAAGAAGTGCTTCTTTAATGCTGATGTCTTCAAGTATGTAATCTACCATTAAGCTGAAAGAATTCTGCCAGATCTACTTTATCTATGCCTTTGAGAAGTTTGAAGTCCTGGATTAGGAGCCTCTGCACCTGATGGATGGAGCAAAGCCTGTTTTGTTCAGGTCCAGCTGGGGCTATGGGGTTTTGCTTTAAGTTCAGTATAATTTAAATCATGATTGTATAGTGTTCTTCACTGAAGGCAGGATTAAGGCATATACTGTAGATCTATGAATACAAAACAGGAATAGGCTTGCACAATTTACATTTATAAACAATATTCATTTAAATGTTCATAACAGAGACATCCATAAATGTCACAGCAATTATTATAGTGGAACGTTGTGCTTAAAGACAATTGGACCAGTGTAAAACAGAATGGGAAAAAATGAAAAACAATATTTAGGGTCTCAGCTGGCTGGAACATATCCCAGCACCATTGGCATAGCTAGAGTTTTTGGCACCTGGGGCAGTCTTTGGGTTTGCTGACCTCCACCCCCCTTACAAAATAAAACATAATATATATCATGCAACAAATTAAAACTACATTTTAAATTATTAATTACAATTTAAATAGGATTAGAATTTAATTACACTCTAAAATCTACAATCTCCAATTACTCAAACAATAAATCTACAATACTACTTTTCTTGCTTTTATGTTGACAAAATCGTCGATGATATTATCAAAGTTGACTTCGTTTGTCAGTTGCTGCTCTATGGCAAGGTTTCTTAAATGCAAAGTACTCAGTGAAGATCTTAAATAGCAATTGTGAGGAAAATTTGCAAAAGTATTACGATATTTGGAACTGAATGTTAAACCACAGACACACCTTGACGTGCCAGTAAGATCCGTGTGTCATTTTTAATTGTGCTTGGCCAAAGACTTTTAAGCTAACAGCTGGAATATTTTGTTTTGTCATACTTTATCGCTTGATGATGAAGAACTACTTGAGCTTGACGATGACTTTAATTTGGAAACTTCTTCACGTGCAGTAACAGTGGTTTCTTCACATTTGAGGTCTTTCAATAATGCCCCTTCATTCTTTTTTAATACTTCTTCCCTCTCCTTTCTCTATTTTTCTGAAAGCAGCACTGCTCTCTTTTGTTCTTTTCATCTTGAGATTGATAGAATAATTAAATATTAATAATGAGATTGAAGGGTTCATCCCTTTCAGTTGGAGTAAGTAAGAACTGAATTGGTAAATATAACTTTGCAACATATGTATTTGTATCAGTTTTTAAACATTAAAAATGATGCCATTTATATGGTAATAGATAGCACACATTAGCTTGCCAAAGTCCTTATCAAATAAAATTGTCAAAAAAGCCTAAAAAGTGCCACCAAAGGCAGACTGTCCCCTCTGCCCCAGCTACGCCAGTGCCCAGCCCCATTGTCTGCAAGGCAGCAGTTAACCCTGGAAGGGAGTGTAGTCAGTAACACACTGATGACACTCAAACACACACCCATACTCACCTACTCCGTTGCCAATTCAGACGTGTTCAGTGATTTGTGCTCACACTTTATTTATCCTTTCCATGTCCTTGATTATTACAAAATCCATTGTTTACCATCATTTGGAATCCGTGTGGCATTGCTCCCAGGAGTATAGCCTCTGGAATTGCCAGTAAGTGATTTACCTCCCGTCCATAGTGCATTGCACAAATTCTCATAAGAGGCCCAAGTGAAGACAATGAGCCTTTGATTGGACTGGTCCCTTTGAACTTGTGGTCTCATGTCTGACACATTAACCCCTAGTCTAATGCAACATGTCATTCTATAACCAAGGGTCCACGTCTTCCTGCATTTTAATTACAGAAACAACTAATTTTAACAAGTCTGACCTTTATGTCCTAACAATATGATTTCAATAGTTTCTTTAAGTACATTTTAGGTAGGTCACTGTGTAAGTGGTGAACACTGTTGATTTTAGTTCATGAGTAAGTGGCATTTAGTTTATTATTAATATATGCAAATATTTTTGGGATCAAGCCATACCGTGCTTAACACCACTTTGCAATGCATCAGCTGCAGAACAGAGGATTTAGGCTGTCTTTACCGTGGATTAGAGCCTAGGCATGAAACCTCAGCATTGCTTGATTGGATGCTACTTAGGGCTCACTGTGGGAATCCACTGCTTAGTGTGGGTGGACTCTAATTTCACAAATAGATATTTCTTTAAGTTGTGATATGCACAACATCAAGATATCTAACATCACCTATAATAAGATGTGAAAACAATTCTTCTGATATTTTATGTTGATTTAGGAGAGTGGGGCGGACTGTTCCAATCCACTCCTTTATTGGAAGCCAACTTAAAATGATGAGATTTCCATTATTTAAAGGGAAAACCTGGCAAGAGTTGTGGTTCTCATATCATATTGGACTCTCAGACCACTCTCATCGCCATCAAAACCTGGCAAACACTAGAGAAGGGCTTTGGCTTCAAGCTACAGCATTATTTAAAACTCCACCATCTCTCCTACAAAGGCGCCTCGGTACCAGCACCTAACATAACATTATATGATTTGCATGTGACATTCTGGTCACCACACTACAAAACAAGTGGCTTCTGTAAAAGCTGTGCAGATAACAACAAGCAGCCTGCCCTACTCTGACAGGTTTTGTGAATTCCACCTCTTAGCCTTGGAGAAGAGACCAGTTGGGAGCAAATCCAAGTCTTCCCAATTCCCAAAGGCATCAGTGAAGAATGGCATCAATTGGTTCACAAACTCTAATGACTAATTTGCTAAGTTTTTAAACAACATTTACTGTAAACCAAATTTCGAAGATGCTTATACTTTGAATTTAATCAGTCTTTAGCAATTTATTCTAAGCCTAGACTTACAGTCATGCTATCATGTTGATAGTTTTATTTTATTGTGTCTGTTGAGTATTATTATTAAAATTAGCCGTTATGATCATGTCATTATTCCAAATAGCACAAATATTCCTTATAAATCAAAAATGAAAAAGAGAACTACTGTACTCCAAAGTATTCAAAACCTACACTCTGTTGTGTATCGAAAACTGGCTCACAAAGTGTGTCTGAGTTTTCATTGCTTCATTTAAGATGTTTCGAGTTAAGGCATTTTAGTATTTGTCTCTAATCGCAGTGCTGAGGTAAGAAAAGTCTGAATTAGTGTAAGCCATCTTAATTCAGATTATTCATAATAAATGTAATGATTTAATTCATGAGGAAGAAGCTCCTAATAAACAAAAACAGCCGCATTAAATATTTGAAATATGAAAATGTGTGCTTTAGTTTAAATGTTGAAAGTCTAAATATTCTCGTTTGCAACAGAAATTTGTCATTTTTCACCCTCTGATAGAGGTCCACAGAGAGCTAGATCCTTAGTAAACAATCAAAAATGACATCATATTCGTGATCACTGAACTTGAAAGAGTCATGCTTATGCTTGAAATGTATCATTTTTAGACTTCTGAAAAAGGCTTTTACAGGGCTAGGATCATCGATAAAGAATCAAATAACAAAAACTATTATCATACTAGGCTCACCCGCCTTTTAAGGCGACCAACTTTTATCCTCAATTTGTGTGCGCTCCATGTGTACATCAGGCATGTAAGTGTAGGGAATGAGAACATCAAAGTGCCCATTCATAACATCTCCCGAAAACCTACGTTTTTTTATCCCCTCGAGTGCCTGTCCAAAGTCGTACAATGTCAGCCCGAATCTGTACCGCTAAAGACGGAGTTTCATGCACTGAATAAGCTATAGATGAGAATAAGCAAGCACCATCTCCCCTGATATTTACTACGCGGTGAGGCATTTGTACTCCATCAACATTAATTATTTCCAGAGACATAATTTTGTCTATTTTTCCAGCGCATCGCGCACAAAAGCAAGGGAACAATGGGAGCACCAGAACTCTGCTCACATCGCGTCGCTTCGCTTCGTACCGCAAGTAGTAAGTCTGCGATAAACAGAATACTGCTATGCTTTGCACTCACGGGACGGAAGGACAATCCCGACTGCTTTTATATAGTAGATTTGTGATCAGTAACAATGCAATTGCATTATACGACACTCCACATGCCTATACAGTAATCCCTCGCTATATCGCGCTTCGACTTCCGCAGCTTCACTCTATCACGGATTTCAGAGCACGCTGTTAAGTTCCTGTGTGCTGATTGGCTCAGCGAATTTGATTCCGCTGCGTTAACCAGGAAGTCTCGTCTTGCTCATTCAGCATCAACGTGTTTCGCTGTGTAAACAGTTAAGTTTTGTGCTCTTTTGTGTTTATCTTTGCCAAACCCTTCATTATGGCTCCAAAATGATCTGCTCCTGCTACTGCTTCAGGGGCCATGCCCAAGTGCCAACGGAAGATGCTAATGATTGCCGAAAATGTAAAAGTTTTGGATATGTTGAAGGAAGGGAACAGCTACACTGCTGTAGGATGCCATTAAGGCATCAATGAGTCCACGATTCTTTTTATTTGAAAAGGAGGAAAAAAATATAAGATCTACGGCCGCAGTGTCCTTTAACCAGGGTGCAAAATAAGACGTAAGTGGACGTAATAAGGCGGTAGTCCGGATGGAATCTGCTTTAGGGATTTGGATTGAAGACTGTCGGAAGAAGAACAACGACGGTGCTACACAGTCGCCTGAAGAGGCTTCTTTAGAAGACATGTAACGCTCTCCTTTGTTGTGCAGTAAAATTAAAGTCATCGTTATCGGACAAGTCGTCGTGTCATTGTTGGTGAGTAAACATAATTAATTTTCTACGTACAGTATTTAGTGTCACTGTACACACATTTTACTGTATACAATTTTTCTTGCATTGTACATATTTATTGCTGGTGGCCTGTCTATCGTAATGGCTGTAACATATGTGATATCGGAGACGCTCGATATCTTATCTATAATATTTAGGTTTTACTGTATATAAACAGTGTGTTTACATACATAATTTCAACAAATTTTACCTAATATCTAAGAGAATACAAAGGGTTTATGCTGTATAACTGTGCGGAAAATGTTTATAAGAGTAATAATAATAATAATTCATTACATTTATATAGCGCTTTTCTCAGTACTCAAAGCGCTATCCACACAGGGAGGAACCGGGAAGCGAACCCACAATCTTCCTCAGTCTCCTTACTGCAAAGCAGCAGCGCTACGTGTGGGAGAGTTTATAAGGGCTTAAAATATATAAAAATAACCATATAACCATATATGGTTTTTACTTCGCAGATTTTCACCTTTCGCGAGGGGGTTCTGGAACGTAACCCCCGCGATAGGTGAGAGATGACTGTATTACCGATCCCCATTTTTTTAAGTTTTGTGGAAATTAGTAACTTTGACCCCTTGTATCCCATTAAGCGTGAACCCCTGGGGTCAGGAGATGTGGCTTGCACAACTCCAAGTTCTGTTGATCATTTTTCCTGAAGACACCATTGGTTTACTCTTTATCATAAGGATGTAATTTTCTGCACAAAATATGGTTAAAACTGACATACAAATGAGGATTTTTGGGATCTAGAGGGCCAGATATAGGGGGAATCCCCAAAGAGTTTGACATCATGCATAACTAGACATCAAGATAAGTCAAAGGGTATATTATATGTGAGCATTCTTGTACTGATGAGTCAGGATGCAAAAAAAAATTGTAAGTAATTTCAAAGCAGAATTCATTTGAGTATAATATCATATTACTCAATACTCATGGAAGTAGTGACTCTATAAACATATATAGCAATGGACTGCAGAAAAATTCTTTAGGATGGAGTTTGGGGTTGAATACAAAGGGATAACTGCTCAACTCTCTTCTACAGAAGATAGCCCAGGAGGCTTGTAATCAGCATTTAGTAATATTATAAAGATATCTAGAAATTTTTCAAAGTTGATTTAAAACTGTTATGAATCAAAACTTTGTACTGGCATTAAAGCATAAAATCAGAAGTACCTCATCATATTATGAATGTGATTAAATGCCAACAGACAAAAAGCAATAACATTTACTAATTACTTTTACTCATTCAGTCCTGCCATCCTCAACTGTTGTCTTTGAATCAACCAGATTTTCAAAAAGAGACACTCAGCATGCCCTACAAAAATGTGATAAGTGTCTGCTTAGAATTCCAAGAGCTAAACTTAAAAGGAGTCCTGAGGCGGCCTTCTGCTGTTAGGCACCTAAAATCTGGAATAGCATGCCAATAGGAATTTGCCAGGCTAATAAAGTGGAGCACTTAAAAAAAAAAAACTGCTTAAAACAAATTACTTTAACATGGCTTTCTTATTGCTTCATTTTAGTGTAACCCTGAAATTCTTTATATGCTTTTAATTATCATTTTTATCATGACTCTGCAATACGTACTAATCCCTACTTTCTGTGCTGTTCTTTTTCTGCGCCACCTGATCAAAGCACCGTGCAGTCCCTACATTGATGGATTGAAGGCCAGACGTCCATCATTATCATCTAATTCTTCCACGTGAAGCCTGTAAACCATGAGGACTGATTTAGATCATTTATGTTAGGTAGAATGGCCAGTAGGGGCTGGGTGGTATCATGGCCTTGGAACCCCTGCAGATTTTTTTTTTTTGTTTTTTTCTCCAGCCCTTATTTTTTCTGTCCTCCTGGCCATCGGACCTTACTTTATTCTTTGTTATTTAGTATTGCCTAATCTTATTTTTATTTTTATATTTTTATTTTTTAGAAATTTTTCTTTCTTCATCTTGTAAAGCACGTTGAGCTACATCATTTGTATGAAAATGTGATATATAAATAAATATTGTTGGTGTTACTGATATTCATTCTGTTTCATCGCAGGTTAGATGTACTGTATAGCATAATCATTATTCTTAGCATTTGTTGGATCACAAGCTCCCATGTCACACCACAGGAAACTTAACAGTGATTGTTAACTGACATGGCAAAACTTAATAACCATATGCAGACTGCCAATTACAGTATGTTGGCTCTTTGTAAAATTTAAAGTTTTAATTTGACAAATACCGTAATGCAGTGTAAACAGTTCAGATATTTTGTCACATTTACAGTGGAAGGGAAAATTCTTATTTGCATGCCTAAACAAAACATGTAACAAAAGATAAATGTCTTACTTCATAGATTATGTAAAATATAATAACACAGAATACAAGAGACCAGAAGTGACTGGGCTGGGAGGCTCATCCATTTCTCAGCTCCATAACTAAAACCGATTTAACGGAATTATTTCAGTTACTGTAAATAGTGGATCATGCGCTTAAGGACACTTTGTGGAAGTGTATTCAAAGACCAAGCACTTCTTTACATAAAACAAAGCTGTGAAACTACCAAGCAGGTGAAGTGAATCCCTGATACATTTTAAAATGTATCTTGCTTTTGTGATAACATAGCTTGATATACTGAAAGAGTGGCCATGTGTTGCATGTTGTTTAGCTCAAGCAAGTAAAAATTTCACTGTATTCTATACATGTGACAATAATAACTATAACCTATAGTCTCCTCTCATTAATTAGATTTTCTATGTTGTTCTTATGCTGCGGTGGGTTGGCGCCCTGCCCGGGATTGGTTCCTGTCTTGTGCCGTGTGTTGGCTTGGATTGGCTCCAGCAGACCCCCGTGACCCTGTGTTCGGATTCAGCGGGTTGGAAAATGGATGGATGGATGGATGTTGTTCTTATGATACAATGAAATAAGCTACAGGAGTCTTGAATTAATTAAATAACATTTGTAATGAATGTGGTTAAATCTCTTTAAAAATTGTAAGCGATGGAAATGTTTAATTTTACCTATCAATCCATCTCTATTTTATATAGTGCTTTTACCAGCATGGTCAGACAGGTTTTGTACTACACCTTTAGTAATCCACTGTCCAAACTTCCAATCCACGCCTAGTTTTAGTCTATTTGGAGTTTACACTTTCTCCCTGTGCTTATGGGAATTTCCTTCCAAATACACTGGCTTCCCCCCCTACATTCAAGTTGTGTATGTGAGTGGACCCTGCAATAGACTGGTAGAAAGTCCAGCACCAGTTCCTGCCTTGCATCCCGTTATGCTAGAATAAGCTGTTGACCCCTGGAACCATGAGTTGGATTGAGAAAGTTTGAAAATATTATTCTATGTTATGCCCCAAGGACAGGTAAGGTCCTCTTCACTTCTCCTCATACACCACCTCTCTAGGCCCTATCATCCAGACTCTTGCATTGCCATGCAGCTGTACCTGTTCTCTTTAGAGGATCACATGGTATCACCTACATTCTCAGCATGCCTCGCTGACATCTCAACCTGGATCAAGGATTTGTACATTTCCAGTACAACCTGGTTAAGATGAACCTCCTTGCTGTCTCAACCAGTCCATGTACGAAACAAACCATCTATGTTTGGCTGAGATCATTATCGCTAACATCCCCCAAGTCAGCAGGCAACCTTGAGGTGGTGATCGATGACCAGCTATCCTTCACTGACCACTTTACAACCGTCTCTCGTTACTGCAGATTCACTCTTTATAACATCCACAAGATTAGACTATATTTGACGGAATAGGCATCACAGCTCCAGGTCTTGGAATTGGTATTGTCACGCCTTGATGACTGCAACTCTCTATTGGTAGGAATACCTACATTTGCTACAAATCTGCTTCAGATGATTAAAAATGTCAACAAGCCCACACAGGTGCATGCCATTCCTCTTTTTAGGGTACTCCAATAGATCCCCATAACAGCACAAGTTAAGTTCAAACCTTTGATAAGCGGCTACAGAGTATTCAGTGGGTCAGAATATTTGCCCACTTATGTCTGTCAATGAATGGTAAAAGGTGATACCACCTGTATGTGGCATCAGATCTCAATCCTGACTCTTTTCATTCGTAGTTCTTGACTGGTGAAATGATTTGCCTACCTCCATCAGAACTCAAAACTCCTTCAGTTTAAGAAGTGTTTGAAGACTCTCTTCTTCAGGTAATAACAGTTTAAATAATAATGGCTTTGATAGGTTCATGTACCTAAGGAAAGCTCAGACTAGATTTGTGATGTTTGGTTTAAACATCTTTACTTGTGATGGTAAGTTTTGTAGTCTTGTTCCCAGACTGATGATTACTCGATTATGTTCACCTCTTTTCTAGGTTACTTTGAATAAAACTGTCTGCTATGTTCATGCCCTCCATAATGTTTGGGATAAAGACACACAGGAGAAAGATGGAGCAGAAGCTGCAGAATAACAGCATGAAGGAAGTGTGGGATGGGATGAAGATCATCACTGGCTGCAGCTCGAAGCAGGGTGCCACCATCGAGAGAGACGTGGAGAGAGCAAACCTGATGAACAACTTCTTTAACAGGTTTGACCACCCTAACCCACTCTCACCTCAGAGTACTGCACCCTCCACCCATCCTTCTGCTGATACCAGCATAAGAGAGAGTTTCCCACCACCCACAATTACAGCAGCCCAGGTAAGCAGAGAGCTGAGAAGACTTCGTGCCAGCAAAGCAGTGGGTCCAGATGGAGTATCGCCACGACTGCTGAAGGTCTGTGCATCAGAGCTGGGGGGTCCTCTACAGTGTATCTTCAACCTGAGCCTGGAACAGGGGAGAGTCCTGAGGCTTTGGAAAACATCTTGCATATCCCCAATCCCAAAGGTATCACGTCCTGGTGAGCTGAATGACTTCAGGCCTGTCGCCCTGACGTCACATGTGATGAAGACCATGGAGCGGCTGCTGCTTCACCTGAGGCCACAGGTCCGCCACGCCCTCGACCCTCTGCAGTTCGCATACCAGGAGAAGGTGGGAGCGGAGGATGCCATCATCTATATGCTACACCAATCCCTCTCCCACTTGGACAGAGGCAGTGGTGCAGTAAAAATTGTTTCTGGACTTCTCTAGTGCCTTCAACACCATCCAACCTCTGCTTCTTAGGGACAAGCTGACAGAGATGGGAGTAGATTCATACCTGGTGGTATGGATCGTGGACTATCTTACAGACAGACCTCAGTATATGCGTCTCTGGAACTGCAGGTCTGACATTGTGGTCAGCAACACAGGAGCGCCGCAGGGGACTGTACTTTCTCCGGTCCTGTTTAGCCTATATACATCAGACTTCCAATAAAACTCAGAGTCCTGCCACATGCAAAAGTTCGCTGACAACATTGCTATCGTGGGCTGCATCAGGAGTGGGCAGGAGGAGGAGTATAGGAACCTAACCAAGGACTTTGTTAAATGGTGCGGCTCAAACCACCTACAACTGAACACCAGCAAAACCAAGGAGCTGGTGGTGGATTTTAGGAGGCCCAAGCCCCTCCTGGACCCGTGATTATCAGAGGTGACTGTGTGCAGAGGGTGCAGACCTATAAATACCTGGGAGTGCAGCTGGATGATAAATTGGACTGGACTGCCAATACTGATGCTCTGTGCAAGAAAGGACAGAGCCAACTATACTTTCTTAGAAGGCTGGTGTCCTTCAATATCTGCAATAAGATGATGCAGATGTTTTATCAGATGGTTGTGGCGAGCGCCCTCTTGTACGCAGTGGTGTGCTGGGGAGGCAGCATAAAGTAGAAGGACACCTCACGCCTGGACAAACTGGTGAGGAAGGCAGGTTCTATTGTAGGCACGGAGCTGGACAGCTTGACATCTGTGGCAGAGCGATGGACGCTGAGCAGGCTCCTGTCAATCATGGAGAATCCACTGCATCCACTAAACAGTGTCATCTCCAGACAGAAGAGCAGCTTCAGTGACAGACTGATGAGATTGTTCCTCCCCCAAACTATGCGACTCTTCAATTTCACTCGGGGGGGGGGGGGCTTGGGGGGGGGGGTAAACATTAACATTATACAAAGTTATTGTCTGTTATACCTGCATTTTTATCACTCTTTAATGTTATATTGTTTTTATCAGTATGCTGCTGCTGGAGTATGTGAATTTCCCCTTGGGGATTAAAAATCTATCTATCTATCTATCTATCTATCTATCTATCTATCTATCTATCTATCTATCTATCTATCTATCTATCTATCTATCTATCTATCTATCTATCTATCTATCTATCTATCTATCTATCTATCTATGATTTACCTCTCTACTCCTCAGTTTAAAATTACAAATCAGACGATTCAGATGTGACTAAAGTGCACATTACAAACATTCATTCAAGGGAATTGGCATACATTTCAGTCACACCATGTAGAAATGACAACACGTTTTATATGTGGTCGCCCATTTCAGGACACCATAATGTTTAGTCATAGATACCGAGGCTTTTTGTCTATCTACAGTTTACTTTTGGAGACTGTAGTATCCATTTTCAATATGAGGACAAGAGATATGCCAATGAAAGTCAAAGAATAATAATAATAAAAATATGTCTTATTTATAATGCCTTTCCCATGCTCAAAGAAGCCATTGTGGGACTGAAAAACAAGAATAAAACCATTAGAGATGACAGTAAAACCTTAGGATGACCAAAATCAACTGTCTGGAATATCATTAAGAAGAAAGAACATACTGGAGAGCTGCTCATTGATCACAAAGGGACTGGCAGGCCAAAGAAGACCTCCACTTAATAATAATAATAATAATACATTTTCTTGATATAGATTCTTCTGATGACAGAAGAATTCTCATTATGGTAAAGAAAAAGCCCCAAACGCCTGTCCAACAGATCAGAAACAGGCTTCAGGAAGAAGATGTGTGTGTGTCGGAGACAACTATCCGCAGAAGACTCCATGAACAGAAATACAGAGAACAAACTGCAAGATGTAAATCACTAAAACAGGATGGCCAGATTGAAGTTTGCAAAAAAGGTACTTAGAAGAACCTACAGAATTCTATAAAAATGTCTTGTGGACAGAAGAGACAAAGATGAACTTTCATCAGAATGACTAAAAGAGCAAATTGTGGAGCTGAAAAGAAACTGCCCACGATCCAAATCAGACCACCTCAACTATTAAACATGGTGGTGGGGGTGTTATGGCTTGGACATGCATAGCTGCCACTGGTCCTGGGACACTTATCTTCATTGATAATGGAACTGCTGACAGCAGCTGCACAATAAATTTTGAGGTGTACAGAAACATCTCACCTTCTCAAGTTCCAGTAAATGACTTCCAACTCATTGGATGGCACTTCATCCCACAACAAGATGATGATCCAAACATACTGCTATGGCATCAGAGGAGTTTTTCAAAGTTATAAAATGGAAAATGCTTCAATGTCCAAGCCAATCGCCTGATTTAAATCCAATTGACAGGCTGGCTCCATTAGAGGCTTGGCAGAGCATCAGCAGAGGAGATACTGAGCACCTGCTGAACTCTATGATTCACAGACCTCAAGCAGTCAATGCACACATGGGATATTCGACCAAGTACTAAACACGACTGCTTTAATAGACCTGCCATTGCTATGTCCCAAAAAAGGGGGCACCACATATAAAAGGTGTTCTCATTTCTATGTGGTGTTACCAAAATGTATTCAGATGCCCTTAAATTAAAGTCTGCAGTTTGCACTTTAATCATAATTGAATTGGTTGATTATGAATTCTAAACTGTGCAGCAGAGGGTAAACCAAGGAAAAATGTGTCTTTGTCCCAAACATCATGGAGGGTACTGTAAATGTTATCAGCAGATGCATCATCACAAGGTGGTTTAAAGTGCTAACGATTATAATGCAGTATTAAGTATCAAAACTACAGTATACAATGACGTACTCTACTAACCGTACACCGTGTTAGAAAGAAACGAGAAAGAAATACAAGAAATGTAGAGGTACACCTAACCTCTGGATAGATCAGGTAACGGCTGTTTTATTGTATATTATGCTGGTGTCCTCACCTCGCTGTGCACTGTTTTCTTGGCTTTACTGTACTGCCACCATTTATTGCAGCTTGAGTCTTGCAACGTACAATTCAATTCAATGTGAAATGGAATATTCAGATTCATTTTATGAAGAGTAATTAGAAGCAAAGATTGCTAAGAAATATAGATAAATAAAGGAAGGCACTACATAAAAGAACTTTAAAATGAAGTATTAATCCAGTGACAGCATGTTGGCCCAGCCCGTGACCCTGAACTGGATTAAGTAGATTTGTGACCTTATGTATGAATGTATGTTGGCAGAGAAAGTGGGGTTCCTTCCTCACAGTGGGCAGTGCGGTAGCACAGTGTTAGCACTGCTGCTTCGCTGTAAGGAGACCAGGGTTCATGGAGTTTGCATGTTCTCCTCGTGCCGGCGTGGCTTTTCCCCAGGTGTTCTGGTTTCCTCCCAAAGTCCAATGATATACAAATTAGGTGGACTGATGATACCCAAATTGTCCCTAGTGTGTGGTAGGTTGGCATGTGTGTGTTTTTGTGTTTGTTCTCCCTATGATAGACTGGTACCCTGTCCAGGGATTGTTCCTGCTTTGCTCTCCATGCTGGCTCAGATAGGCTCCGTCACCCCCGTGACCCTGTTCAGGACAAAGTGACTTAGAAAATGACCGACTGACTGACGTCCTCACAGCACTGGTTTGATTCTCCGATAGATGGTTTACTTTCTGTGTGGAGTTTGCATGTTCTCATCATGTCCATAAAGAGTTCCTCTGAGGATCTGCCATTTTCTCTCACAGTTCAAACACCTTCAGCTGGGCTGCGTGGTAGCTGTATGATGGCCTGCTGTGAATGAATATAAAGTTGGCCCGTGACAGACCTGCATCCTGTCCAGATTGGTTTCTGCCTTGAACCCATTACACGCCTGTGATCGGGGTTCTTTAAATGGGTAGATGATTAATTAAATGTGATGTATAGAATAGGAAAATGCAAATACAGTTAAGGGAATAATGTAGTTAAAAGGTCTCCTTTCAAGGAAAAAAAAAATTGCTGTGCATGAAATTTCGATCCAGTTTCACACTCACGTTAATTAATTAGCTGCTCTAAGAGTTAGTTGCTTTTTTTCTAGCCCATCACACCGTAGACAACACAAAATGTGCCTGCCGACCTTTCCTTCTTAATTTGTTAGTGTGAGTCACAGGAAGCCCCATTTCAGTGTAACTGTTTATGAAAAGCCAAATACCTGAGGGAGAGACGTGTCACTTTCCGTTTTACAGCTGGCTGCTTAGGAAGTGGAGCCCTGGGAGGAGACATTTGCTTTTTCGGCCTTATCAAGACAAGGAGATGGGGATCAGCAGGCGGGAAGAAGAGTCTGGAAAGCATGTCGGCAACCCTCCAGCTCACATGCTGTGATGGCCTGCTGTGATCAGAACTTGATGGAGGCTTTGCATTCACATTAAAGAATGGAGTCTTGGGCACACTGATTTCAGCCTACAAGAAGAAAACAGGAAAATGTTAAACGAGGACAAGAGCTTTAACATACCTGAGTTGAACACTTTCTTTCATTTCTGGCTTGATTGAAACAGACTGCGGTTGTGCTTAATGGGATGCATGCATCAGTTAGAACAAAATAAAATAAAATGGATATTACTTCCACACCACTAGAACTCATCAAGCTTATTATCTCAAAGTAACAAATTCACATTTTAACAGGACTGTATTGTGCCAAGTGTCACATAAAGAAGAAAAGGGTGAAGAGCGAAAGAATGTTCAGAGCGGCAAGGCAGACCATTGCAGAAAGTCAACTACAACCACACTGCAGAAGCACAAATTGGATAAAATGATAGAAAAGACATGGGCAAATACAGTGGAAAAGCTTGGTTAACCATTTGGTTAGTTTTTGCAATAATGTTGTTGTCACACTGCATAATATGGCACTTCTGATCCAGTTCTGCTTTAAATGTCTCTAACTTGAAGAATGATTAGAAAAGCTGTAATGCCATAACTGACTTGACTGCAGTCCAGTGTTCTGCTCCACTTTACTTCAATAGTTGTGTCTGCCTATAGAGTTTAGCTTCTGTACTGAGTTCACAATCTCATTTGTTTTAGTTATGAATGGCCTGGGTAATTCATAAAGAAAGAGTGTGATCTGTGACCAATACACGTGGGCATTTTAAAAATCACAGGATCTCTAAATATGAAGAACAGAAGTAACCTCCCTGTTTAAATGTTGGCTGATGACTTTTATTTTAACATCACTAAATCTGTCCATGCATTTCTGACTATCCAATTTATACATAACAGAAAATGAGACTACTGGCTCATTTTAATGTTCACAACTCACAATACTGAACTGTCCTTTAATCAATACATAAAATAAAAAAATTCACTGAAAAAAAGAACTCAAAACTGTGTGAGCTAAAACTGAATAACCTGCCAGCAATAATAAGGGCCAGCAGTTTCAAAGCCTAACCTTATTTGAAAGGAGTCTCCTTGGACTTTTTAACTCTGGACTCTTTTACCCCTTGTATTTCTTACATCATTCTTTTAGAATCATAGACAAATTGTTAACTTATTAGACATGAGGCAATTAGGATCGGAATGGACAAACAGCCTGAGAATGGCAAACAGTGATT
This sequence comes from Erpetoichthys calabaricus, assembly GCF_900747795.2. NCBI lineage: Eukaryota > Metazoa > Chordata > Cladistia > Polypteriformes > Polypteridae > Erpetoichthys > Erpetoichthys calabaricus. The sequence continues at coordinate 38,011,060 of NC_041400.2, read as the reverse complement.
GATTATTCTTGTAATCATTGTTAATCTGAGGTGAATTTAGACCCTTAAGTTTGGGTCCATGCTGGGCAGAGAAGGAAGGAAGAAAGGAAGGACAGCAAGCAGAGCAGAGCAGGAAAGAGAAAAGCAAGAAGAGCTGATAACCCGAAGAGCCCAAAGAAATCGACCTCTGCGAAGTGAACACCAAAACGAAGCAACTCTGCACCCAGACTTTAAAAGACTCATCTTCCATCACCTTTATTTTCTGCATAAGTACTTTCAATAAGACTCTTTTTCAAATACATTTCTTAACCTAAATCTCTTTTCAAATACATTTCCTACTTTTTGCTAGCATCAGTTTTATTGTGTTTTTATTAATGTTACTTTATGATAATATTAATTTTATACTGTTTGATTGGGTCAAGTTATAGTGATAAGAACACCTGGTATGGGTGATTGCCATATTCCTACAGGGGTTAGCAGCTGTGGACAAGACATTTTCCAGTAGTAGCAGCAGGTCAGTGGGCACCTGCTTTGGTGGTTGGCACAAGTGTAGCTGAACTGTTTGGGCCGCTTATGCTACACTTATATGTTTCTTTGCTTAAAGCAGCTGTCCATTTGTAGAAAAGGGCTGCACACATGGGTTGCTATAAAGCAGGTAAATTCCATGATAATATATAAATGAACTAGGAAATTGCACAATGATGCATACTTAATTATATAAGCTACCTGACTTTAATTACTTCCTCGACCCAAAAATCTAAAAAATATATATTTTCTGCATCACAACAGCATGGCCGTGTTTAAGAAGTAGACTGCCTACTGTTTGCAGAGCCTCAGGAAATAGATATTTGGGTAACAGAAGAAACAGAAGTCATGGCAAAGTGGTTGAAAAATACAAATATACATCCTTAATTTTAAATAGTGCATTTCAGTAGTGAGGATCATCACAGAGTGCTTTGCAAGTATAGGTTAGGTTTGGTAGATTTTTTTATGCCAGAGGGAAATTTGTTTTCAGTAGGAAGGTAATAAAACATACATAGATACACACATACACACAGACCCTAACTACATAAGTGCCATATGAATGACATATACACCATTCTGTAGTACTTAAAGACACTTACTTATCTTCAGCACGAACAATGTACAATGTCTTCAATATATCTCAGACCTAAATATTACTTTTGTCTTCCAGAATATATTCAAACATAAAAAGGCTCAACATCCATGGCTATAGGCCATGTCTTACTTTATTGGATACAGCCCTCATCCTCGGCTCAATAAAACTTAGTAGTTCAGATCATGTGGCACTTCCTTACTGCTCCAGGTGCTCTACATATTTACCTTATTACTTCAATCACTCTAGATATAAAGACAAAGTGTAGAAAGTTAAAAGCAATGTGGTGTTTATTAAAGAACAATAATGCCAGTAGGATAAAGTATAACAGAAAATATAGAAAGTCAGGTCTAAATGTATATAGTCTTAAAAAGTTTATTGAAAGAAATTAGCAATGAAAATCAAAGAACGTCCCAGGGCAACTTTTTGAATCAGCAATCGGTGAAATGCGAAGTTACGTCCTCCGACATTAAGATGTAATAGTCATACATGGCTCTGTCTCTTCTGCTGACGTCATCTTTTTTGTTGCCGTTGTTTCTTCTTCTGGTGTCACTCTCAGGTAAGGCATAATTATTTTAACATTCCACATGGGATTCTGGAATATGTGATGTTACACACATCTGATTGGTTGGCTGTTGGTATGATAAATAACTTTGATCCTTTAAGTACAGTATGTCCGAATTCCTTCCTTTCCCAAGCTGTAAACCAATTTGGTGATTCCTAGTTATTTATAACCTATTCCCAGGTTATAAAGTAATCAATAACTGCTGAGGCATCATCCTAGTCTTCTACTTTATTTGCACAGATGTTTTAAAAAGTGAGGCACACTTCAGGAAGAGGAGATGCTTTGATGTTAATTACCTCCTCAGGTGTTAAGTTCATCCTGTCCATCTTGAGCAAAATATTTGTTTTAGGGTGATGCAACTCAGGAAGAGAAGGCACTTTGATATTAACCATTTTTGTAAGATTGAGTTAATTTTTGTTTGTGTGGGCAAGAAAGAAAATAAAACATTTTAAAATTGAGGACACTACATATATGAACACACGTTAATCCATAACTGTTTGGAAAATGGATGGATCAATGGATGGAGAGATGGACATTTGGTTCCAAAACTTTAGTCTTGGCCAGTTAATTGACTTGTTTAAGATCCCATAGGTAAAACAGATCACATGGGTTTAATTAGAATCCCTTTACCACTATTCCACACTACTTGAAAAATTGACAGGATGTCGAGTAATCCAAAAAAAAAAAAACAAGACTCAAAAGACACCCACTGCTCCATCATCACCATGTTGCCAACCTTTGTAAAAGGTGCTATATAGCGCCCGACCCGACACAGACTGACGCAGAGGCACGTGTAAAATCTCAAGTCTTTTTATTTCTCTTCAGCCATGGGGCATGCCTTCCCCGTGTCCCACAGGCCCAACATAGTCCCACAAGCACTTAAATAGCACAAACAACACTTTTTCTCTTCACCTTGGCACCACCACTCCTCCCAGGCAACCTCATCCTCTTCCTCCCGATTCTGATTAATTAGTGGTGGATGCTGGCCCTTTTTATAGCCCACCCGAAAGTGCTCCAGGTGCTTGATCACTTGTGGCTAATTGCACTTCCGCACGGGGCTGTAGAGATGTCCATGTGGGCTCCGGGATCCATGCAGCACCCCTGGCGGCCAACCCAGATCCCCACAGGATTGTGGAGAACTCCATCTCCCATGAAATCCTGCGGGAAACTGAGGCACCATCGTTAGCCAGGGAGGATGCCACCAAGCGTCCCGGGGGAGGTAGTGAGATGTCCATGGCTGCTCCCCTGGAACATATGTAGAAGGGGCATCCCAGCCGGGCATGGGACCCGGCCGCCCGCCATAATACTGTATATAGAAGGGGCGTCCCAGCCGGGCATGGGATCCAGCTGCCCGCCACACCTTTTAAAAGGACCCTGAGATGTTCACTTGTGTAATGACCATGAGTGGAAGATGACTAGCTAACTAGCAGCTTCCTTGCACACCTTCTTCAAAACCATCATTAATTGAGGTTTCTCTCCCACAACTCCAGTCCTTTGTTTATTTGTGTTGCCTAATTTTTACATGCAGGGCATCAAGGATTATCATGAGTGAGAAGATCTCAGGACATGATTAAAATGTGCAGAATATTAGTCAAAAGGTGAAATTTACCTGACGGCAAAACCAGAGGACAAAACAGAGTGGCAAGTTAAAAACTGAATTAATCAAAACCAGGAAACCCATCCTAACATTCGGACCTACTTAGAGGGAAGCTAACTAGCACAATTACAAACATGAGAGTTTTGTATCCACCAAGGAATAACTTGAAAGCATGAACACTATCATATTGATACGCAATGCCCTGTGACATCACAAGGGTGACCAAATGGTCATGTGATCAACACTGGGCAGTCACTAAATAATGCAAATCAAGACAGTAAAACATATAACAATTCAAAAATGCAGAACAGGCCTCGGTATAAGATTTAATATGCAAAAAAAAAAAAAAAAGAAAATGTGCTTTTATATTACTGAAATTAGATGTGAAGGGATGACTTGCTAGCAAGAGTTTACGTTGGGTAAGGGCACAACCAGGATGGCATGACAGGGGAATGTCTGCCACAATCCTTCAAGATTATCACAGAGAATGTGTCACAAGCTGAAACACCTACAGTAGCTTTAAGACCTTCAGGAATTCAATCTTAACCATACACCTCTTGATTAATGAGAACTAATGTCTATTATAGTGTTTAAAACAAAATTAGTCATTAATATTCTAACCACCTAAAACAAAAAGAATACACTAATAATCTAGCAATAATACATGAGCAACAAAATGAACTCAATAAAGCAGTATTTTGATAACTAAAAAGGTAATAATTAAACACAACAAAACCATAAAAACCCAAATGATAGAAAAAATAGACTTGAAGATAGGAAGAATATAAACTTTCACATGAAAAGTTATATATCTAAATTTTAAACTAGACTTAAATACTAAACTCTGAGAAAAAGCTCCTGAAAACCAAAATCTAAAAACCTGAATCGAAAAATAGCTACTCTTTAATCTTAATATCTTTGACCAAAATCTACATTACTAAGCCAAATTTGAGGAATGACAAGTCAAGAAATAAGGAGGCAAATTTCTCCTAGAAAAATCTGACGTAAACAGGTACCATGTGATGTAATTATGTGATTGAGAACGTGTCCAAAGAACAGGTTCACATGATAAACAAGCAAATGAAAGTATTGCAATGGAGTCACCTAAGAATAGTTGAGAGGGCAGCAAGTTCAGAAAAATGAAGAATGAGAAATACTTATTGACAAGTTTGTATATAATGTGACCACAAGGGGGCCCAAACCTCTGACACAATATTACTCCACACAGTCCCGGGTTCAAACAAAGTATTTTATTATAAATAAGTCACCAAATGTTCAGTAAAGTCCAACTACAATTATAATCAAAGCGAGTGTATCTCTTTTCTCTCCTTCCACTCCTTTTATGAGTGTTGCCCGCCTCCTCACATCAAGGAGTCAGAGTCGGGAGGTGACACTTTCAAACCTTTTCAAACCGGGCTCGGGAATGCCACTACATGTCCATTGGGAGCACTGGCAGTCATATGGAAAGTAAGGAGGTCTTCCACCAACAGCACCCTCTTCCAGACTCCAACTCCCAAGCACCCATGCTGGTGTCCCAACTGTGCTACCACAAGAGGACCACTTCCACCTGCTGTTTGGGAATAGGAATGCTCTCAACTTCCAGCTCCCACTGGTCAAAGCCTTGTGTTAATCCCTCCAGGCACAAAGTTGCTTCTTTGCCAACGCATCTGTCCTTCTGCTCTGGCCTCCTGTCTTTCCTGTTCTTCTTCTTGGACATCCACAGCAAACACAAAAGTGATCAAAATGTCAAAGCAAAGATTCACAGCTACCTAAAGTTCCTTTCTGTTAAATAACTAAGCAACTCACACCATTTCTTATTTGGTATTGTGCATTTTTATTCAAAACGTGGACATCAATAATACCACACAAGCATCTCAAACACCATCATGTAAATGATGTCATTCGTCACACTGCCACCAGAGAATCTGACTAACAATAGATGTTGTCATAAGAGACATGGCTGCAGTAATTACAATCCGTCCAAAACAGTGGCATCCATTAAGGAAAATTACAAGAAAATTGTACATCACAAATGAGACGATGACATATTTATAATAGGAATAAGAAATAAGCAAGAAAACTAAACAAAAACAGATGAAATTAGATCCAGGATTTCAAAAATGTCACATGCATAATATTTCTTTTATGTTCTGTAACTTTATTTCACAAATTGCATGACTAGAGACCTTAATGGAAGCACCTGGGAAATAAGCAATAATTATGGACCACCCACCACTTAGACTTCAGCAACTGAACTAGAAAACAATTAAATTAGACCTAAATACAAAGAAAAGTGTGAAGAATTAAAAAAGGGAGCAAATTGGAGGGTGTTAGGCTTCAAACATGACCCCAAAAAACCAAGTTAAACCTTCCATAGCCTGCTCAGAATAGAGCTCACCACAGGCAGCCTGACCCCAGAATCTACTGGCTGCAGAATTCTACAGAATACTACATGGGCCTAAGATGGGGTTTGGCTTCAAAAGTTCACAGATGCCTTTAAAGTCTCAAAATATCTTAGATGCGTCTCAAAGAAGAAAAACAATGACAAAACTCAGGTTTGATGGGAGTACATTTAAAAATTGTGAACGGACATGGGCAGTTATGGGCAGTCACAGCGTAGATAAACCTCTGAGAATGTTGCTTCTTGAAAAAGTAAATAAATAAACTATCATCGATATTCTAATCAATACTGTTTCACAGTTAACGTGCATACAACCAGAAAGGAAGAAAAAGTCTGTGACGTGATGGCATCTTGTTTTTTTTAAAACTGAGTTGTCAAATGGGAAAGGTACTATATAAATAAAATGAATTATTGTTATTATTAAATGAATTATTACAAGAGACATGCAGCACATGCAAAGCAGCTTGTAAAGGCAGATGCATAATAGTGGTTACTGGTTGAGAGGTTGTGTTTTTTTATCCCTTTTAGATTCTGCTGTTTTAAGAATTCACTTAGGCTCTGTGCCCAATTCATGTATCTTTTGGAGGGAAAAACTGGAATGCAATCGGGAGTGGGACGGAGCTACGGAAGTAAAAGAAAGTGAGCAAGAACAGGAGGAAGTAGGACAGAACTTTATCAGAAGCATCCAGGAGAAGAACTGAAAAATCAGTGCCATGCAGACCTCTATATACCAATCTCTAGAGATCTGTGCCTTCCAACACTTTTTATTGTGGGACTTTCCTGCCAGATTTTAACTTGGTGAGCCTTTGCCAGCCAGGATTCACAAAAAACAGACAACCAAAGCCAGTGCCAGGTACTTTTTCAGTTGCATAACTATATTCATTAAAAAAAAACAGAGAAATGAAAATCATGCCTAACAACTCTGGTCAACAAGGAACCCTGTGTTTTTTATTCAGACAAATGACTTGATGTGGGTTGATTCCATCTTTCTTTCATGTCCTTCAAATTTACATAACTCTGCTTAATTTCTGTTTTCAGCACCAGAGATACCATGGTGGTATTTGTTTTGACCATAGAGAGCTGGGCATTGCAGTCACGGAGTTTTCTTCCCAATAGCCTGATCACTTTATTCCTCCATTGTTTAACTGCTTTAAATATCCATACAGGAACAAGTTAGCAATGAACTGATATGGGTGAAAACAACAATGATACCCAGACTGCAACAATTATTTGCAATTAATATTGAGCAACTACTTTATAAATATTCAGAGCAAAACACAATGTGAGTAAAATTTCAACCAGTAGAATCTTTTCATAAGTCTTGTGGCCTGCAGGGGACGCACTGTTCCACAAACCTGACATGCAGATATGGACACAAGTTTAGCACAACACACAGGCTTTATTTCATTGTGGGAAACTCTTCCCAAGTGTTTCCCAGTAGCAAAGCACAATAATAATCACACTGCCCTTTGTCCTTCTTCTCTCTATCTCTTTCTTCTTGTCTCCACTCCTCCTCCAGCAAGCTTCATCCCTCTTTCTTCTGACTCTGGCTCCTTTAACGTTGCACGTGTGTGTAATTCTGGCGGCCCGTTAGCGTGACCTGTAAGCACTTCCGGGTAAGGCAATGGCCCCCCGAAGTAGGGCTCCGCAGTGCCTGCAGCACCCCCTGGCTGCCCACAGAGACCCCAGCAGGGCTGAGTAGTAGGACTCCCATCTCCCACAAAGCCCTGAGAGAATCCATGGGATTGCAATCTAGCGATCCGGGGGAGATAGTGCCTTGTGCATGCTCTTTCCTCTGGTGTTTTCATTACACAGGAGTCCCGGCCGGGTAAGGGGCCAACTATCTGCCACAGTCTGCTTTGGAAAATGTCTTAGAAAACTATTCCCTCTATGAAAGATTTTTAATACTTTTTTATTTTGCAAGTAATGTATTATTTGCTCATACTCATAGGATAGTTAGGTATATTTGCTACACTTCTCATTTTCTCCATAATGCCTAACAACTTCAACAGTTGTGCACATCTGAGAAACTCAAGTGTGTATACCATTCTTGTACAGTGTGAATTCTGAAAATTGATTATGCTGTGTCAGAGTACTGAAATCCAAAAATGTCAAGAAAAGCAAGGCCAGACAAAGCCCTCTGACACCATGGGTCCATCCTCTTGACTGTGAACAATGCAGGGTGGCAGTAGTGGCATAACAGTGTCATGTTTTGTTAGTGGTACAAGTTGTCATAAACTTGACAAAGAGACACAAAAATGTTTGGGGCAGCCACCTATCTATTGGTTTCATGGCTGTGAAATTGGCTGAATAAATGTATTACAGATTAGAGTCCACAACAGAACTGATCTGAGATGGTCAAAATGATGGTTTTAAAGGCAAGCGGAGGAAATGATGTCATCAATGGGGCCGGAACCAGAAGTGATGTCATTAGGGCCAGGTGGAAGTTCCTGTAACTGGTCTGCAGAGAAGTGAGATAAAGAGTCAGTGCACTTCGCCACCCCCTGGTCTGGTGTGGAATTACTCTCACTCAGGCCCTTTAGCTGCCTCCCATTCGCACGTGTGTGACAAGGTATATACCTTGGGTCCTTTGATTAAAGTGATGCAGTGTTTGGACCAGTGATGCAACTAGATACTCCCTGAAATAATACAGGATGGCCCCCCTGGGGAAGTGGGTGTTATTAGTGGGGGTATCATGGTTTTACAATGCTGTATATAAACGCATTAATACTGTTAATACATACAACAACTCTAAAGAATAAAGCCAAACTTAATACAGTGTTCAAAGCATTTGTATAATAAGGCATTTTATTAATTGTGTACATTGAAAAACACCTTATGCACTCGCTGAGGGCATATTGTTACATTACAATAATAATACTAATAAAGTCCATAATAATTTGGACCGTAACATTCAAAAAACTCAGGAGATGACCATAGATTTCAGGAAACAGACACCTGCTCACCTATTACTTGCCATAAATGGCTCAGCCGTTGGGATGACAGAATCATTTAAGATTCTCAGTATTGTGCTGTCACAAAACCTTAAGTGGGACAAGAACATCACATGCATTATTAATAAAGGCCAACAAAGAATGTTCTTTGTGCATCAGCTGGGAAAATTCAATCTCCCTTAAGTAATATTGAGTCAGTTCTACACAGCAATCACCGAGTCCAATCTGACCTCATCTATGACTGTCTGGTTTGGTGTTGCCTCTGTTCAGGCTAAGGCCAGTCTGCAGTGTATCATCAAAGCCTGTGAAAGGATCATAGGTGGTAACTTACTGCACATTCAAGTCCTATATGAGTCCAGAGTAAGGAGGAGGGCTGCAGAGATCATGGCTGATCCGACCCACCCAGAGCATCACCCATTCCAAAGATATCTTTGTGCAGTGAAAGCTAAAACAACACGTCACCTAAACAGTTCTTTTCCACATGCAATTATTCTGACTAATCAGGTCTAAGCCTGTTTATACCTGCTCACCGGACTACCTGGACATTTTAATCCTACTCTGCCCTAGTTTTTGTATTGCCCTTATATGCTGCATCGTATTTTATAATTTTATATTTTATATTCCTATATTTATCTTTCACATTCTGTGTTGTCCATGTATGTTGCACCAATACTATCAAGACAAATTCCTAGTACACATTAGTGTACTTGCCCAATAAAGTGAATTCTGATTCTGATTTGGAGCTTGATCTGCTACCACTTTGACACTGCTTGCTCTTATGATAACTCAATTGAATAAGAAAGACCATACAGACACTCTGATCATTTTTTATTTATGCTGCTGAATGATATGCAAACAGAGCTTAGGTAAGGTCAGGTCAGGTTGGGGAGCATGCACTTATACAGTGCGTTGCTGCAGCCACCACATGATAAAACAGCTCAGGATCCCAGGTGGCAGACATGCAGTCCAGTCCCACCCCCAGAAATGACATCTACTGTATCTGCCACACCCAGGTGTTACGTGGGCATCCCCTTGGTCTGGTCCAGCAGATTGGGTCCTCAACAATGAGGATCCTGTGGGCCAGATCACCCTGAGGGACCTGCACCACATGGTCGTACTGACATAACTGACGCTCCTTCACAATGCAGGTCATGTGCCTCATTCGAGACTCCATGATTAACCGCTCATTCAAAACAAAGTCAAACCAGCAGTACTCAAGGATTCTACGAAGAGACACAGTACCAAAGGAGCCCAGTCTTTATCTCAGGTCACTAGATAGCGTCCATGTCTCACAACCATATAGCAAAATAGAAAGCACCAGGACTCTAAAAACTTAGACCTTCGTCTTTTTGCATAGATATCGGGAGTGCCAAACAGCGGCCCCATGACCCCTCATGCTCTCCCAATCCATCTACTGACTTCATAGGAAAAGTCACCAGAGACACAAATGTCACTGCCAAGGTCTGTGGTTGACACTCTCTCTGCAAACAGACACACTGCTGATGACTGTGCCTAAGAGGTCATTGAAGGCCTGGATCTTGGTTTTTTATCCAGGAAATTCGCAAGCCCAGACACTCAGACTCTTCACTCAGTCTCTCAAGAGCCCTGATCAGAGCCTTCATCGACTCCATGAAGATCACAGCATTATCAATAAAGTCAAGATCCGTAAATCTTTCTTTAACAATAGATGCCCCACAGCCGCTGGACCCCATGACCTTGCCCAACACCCAGTCCATACAAGCATTGAACAGAGTAGGAGCAAGAACACACCTCTGACAAACCCCAGAATCAACTAGGAAAAATGCAGAAGTTCTGCCTCCACTCTGCACAACACCAACAGCGCAAGAGTACAGACCGGCCATGATATCCAGCAACTTTTGGGGGATCTCACGAAGCCTCAGGCTGTAACCTCAGTGTGAACGACACTGAAACACTCATTCATGCTTTCATCACTACCCGTCTGGACTATTGCAATGCTTTGTTTTATGGCCTCCCGACTAATATATCAATAGATTACAATATGTTCAGAATTCTGCTGCTCATTTACTTACACACACTAAAAAATCTGCTCACATCACTCCTGTCCTCTATGATTTACATTGGTTACCAGTTTCTTCAAGAATCAAAAATAAAATTATTCTTCTCACCTTTAAAACCCTTCATGGGTTAGCCCCTCATTATCTGTCGGAGCTGCCTCTTCCTTACACTCCTGTCCGTGCATTAAGATCATCAATTATTATTATTATTATTATCATCGAACACTAACTTACTCACTGTACCTAAACACAGGTTGGTAACTATGGGGGAGCAGAGCTTTCAGTGTGATAGCCCTTAAAATTTGGAATTCTCTCCCTCTCAGCCTTCGCGAGGAAAAATCTATTATTAATTTCAAACTTCTGTTAAAAACACATCTTTTCAATTAGTATTATTCTTTATTGTGTATGTAATTACTACTGCCTTGTTAATGTGTGTATTGAATTGTAAAGTGTTCTTGAGTGCATGAAAGGCGCTACATAAATAAAACTTATTTTTATTATTATTATTATTATTATTAGCTCGATTAACTGAGTTGAACGCTTTACAAAAATCGACAAAGGCTGCAAAGAAACTCTGCCGATATTCATGTTTACATTCGATGAAAATCAGAGCAACATTTGCATAAATTTTGTTTTCTTTAAGTCCTAGCCAGCCTGGCACACTTACTCTTTTCTCCATCTTTAAGTTTTTTGGCATTAAAATGCTGAATAATAAATATCTTTGCATCTTCCTACATCTACCTCCCTGTGTAGTCATTTTGACAGAATAAGAATGTGGCTAAAGCAAATCACTTCAGAACTAAGTGCCCACATATCACACTTGCACAATTTACAGTTCTTAAGCTTTGTTTCATAAAAACAGAGTATCTGATTGGTCTGATGTTGACTGGTTTGAATTGAATTGATACGATTGGTGATTTTTAATGCATTGAAGAATGTACGCTCCAAAGTTGTCCTTTCTATGATAACTTGTATTCTGCTCTGTTGACAAACTGAGAAATGATATCACGTTTAAAATGCAGGAAAAATTAGGATTTTAAAATTTGTCAAGAAATATGTGACTGCCCGGGAAATTTGTGAGGTCTGGTACATCACTTTATAGTGGTGGTGTAAATGACATTTTTAGTAGGACAATATTCAATTTTGCAAAGCTAGAAAAGTGCTTAAGTAGTATCAAGAGCAGAGGCGTGACCATGGGGGGGCTGGGGTGGGCACTGCCCCCCGAGAAACAAGCCGTGCCCACCCTGCGAAATGCTCTGTCTGTCCAATGAAAACCCTGGAGAAGAATAACATTTGATTTTCAAAACTGAGTTGCTTTCCAATCAGCCCGTTTGAATTTGGGCTGTATCCATCAGTGTCTCCTCCACTAGACAGGCACCGTGCTGCTCACAGTTCACTTCGCCGCACATTTTGCAGCACGTTTTGAACCTGTTGACCGCATTCTTTAATTAAAACAGTGTATATGTTCCATTCTTCTTTTATTTTCTGGTTGGTAACACCAAAGGCTATGCATAGGTGGCTTATTAAAAAGCAGACATCTTTAACCTCTGTCCCTCCGCAAGCTGCTGGCTCCATGGTTGAGTCCAGCACCGCTGCTACCAACACGGAGCACAGCGCACCCATGTCGGGAACTGAAACTCCAAAAGATGTAGATAAGCCTACACAATCCTCCAGCTCTGAGCCCGTGTCGGGTACTCCGAACCTCTGCCTTCAACAAAATATACAGTCCGGTCTGCCTGACTTAAATATGGATAGCCCATCCCAGCCCATTTTAATTAATTATCCCAAGCGCGCATTCGGAAAGACACTCAGATGTTTTAGTGCAAGCTGGTATCAGTCTCGACCATGGCTTGAATATTCTATTGTATGTGATGGCAGCTTTTGCTTTGCCTGCTGCAAATTTAGTGTTTCCATTTCGGACCGCGAGGACATATTCACCAAACATGGCTACACTAATTGGAAAAAAGCTCTAGAAAAAGATGGTGGCGGCTTCCACAAACACGCGTCTAGTATCCCGCACGTCAGAGCCATGTCTGCATCACAGCACTCATCATTAGTGTGTCTTCAGCTGCATGCGAAAGCTCTTTCTCTACTTTGAACTGCTTACTCCACTCCGCCGAACAATGCTGCATTCAAGGAAGAGAAATGTAGTCATTCTGGCACATGAGAAAAACATCACAGAAAATCTAGACATGAATGAATTTATTTCAGAATTTGCCAAGAGTAACTGCAGACTGGTCCTGTAGATAATATCCAGGTTAAACACTGGAAACTGATGTCTTATAGCCTCCCATGACTACAATAAGTCACGTCTCTGTTCTTGCTCTCATATGTTGTATACATTTGACTTTATTGATATTTACCTTGTAGATGTACTGTAGTTCTATATTTGTTCACAAAAAATAATAATACAAGTTCCATTGCCTCTGTTAATTTTATTGAACAATAGGTTATGATTTATGCCACAATTTTTGCTTTTATATGTTATATAAAATTATGTTGTTATTATTATTTGACCCCCCAACAAAAATGGGGATGGATGGATAGATAGATATTTTTTGCCCCCCCCAGACAAGCCAAATGCCCACCCACACATGATGTTCTGGTCACACTTCTGATCAGGAGCACAGCAACAACTTCAAGATAGTGCAGTCCTCTCCTTCGTCAATAAATCTCAATCCAGTTAAGCAGCTGTGGCATAAGATGGTACAGAGGTATCCACAATGGACGTCCACCATCAGCTACTTTACAACAAGCATTGTGAAACAGCAACCCTCTGATGCACTTTGAACACCTTGCTGAATCCATTTCCTCAATAAATGTCAGAAGATTATGAAGGAAAGAGGAGCACCACCTCACTGTTAGGTAGGAATATCTAATAAAGTGGCCACTCACGATGACTTTTACTGTCTGTCTTTTTACATTTCTAAATCCAGGGATCCTCAAAATAAAAGCCATTCCTCTTGTATTAACTTTTGGCCCTTATTTTATCTATTCTACAAAACTTATTGAAATTTAATAAATAACATGAAATATAAATTACATGTTAGACTGGAAAAAACACAAAAAAGTGAGGAGAAGGAGCATGGGGACTGGATTTAGACAGTAATCCAAAATTATTAGGAAATGCCTCCCGTGAAATACATTTAGAAGTGAAATTGCAACTGTAGGTCTTCTAATAATAAGCGGACAGTGCAAATAGCTGGGTAAGCATCACATTTCAAAAAACTGTAAACCTTCTGCAAAGCCAGGCCACCTTTCTTTGCACGTGTCAGTCAGCGCTGCCTTAGCCCTAGCTTTAGCCACAATACAGAGGATTCCTGAAACGCACTGGCCTTTAAAAGAATAATGTTCAATTTATGCATGATTCTTTCACACAGCCTTATGGTATTTCAGAAAACATTGCATGCTTTCCACTTTGGAATCACCTTAATGCTTTCTTAAAGCACAACAATTGCTTTTGGCCAGGCCAAGATTCTTGTAAAGCTTAGATGTGAAATTCATGAGTCAAGGTACTGCAAAAAATGACTCAATACCTGGAAATGTGTACCTTCTATTGTTATTCTTCAAGTAGATTTTATTACATTCTTTTCCATTCTGCTTCTGTAGAGTGTACATAACATAATTCATTTAAGTATAATATACTGAGGGCGGCACGGTGGCGCAGTGGGTAGCGCTGCTGCCTCACAGTTAGGAGACCTGGGTTCGCTTCCTGGGTCCTCCCTGCGTGGAGTTTGCATGTACTCCCCGTGTCTGTGTGGGTTTCCTCCGGGTGCTCCGGTTTTCTCCCACAGTCCAAAGACATGCAGGTTAGGTGCATTGGCGATCCTAACTTTCCCTAATATGTGCTTGGTGTGTGGGATGTGTGTGTGTGCCCTGCGGTGGGTTGGCGCCCCGCCCGGGGTTTGTTTCCTGCCTTGTGCCCTGTGTCGGCTGGGATTGGCTCCAGCAAACCCCCATGACCCTGTAGTTAGGATATAGCCGGTTGGATAATGGATGGATGGATGGATAATATACTGACCATGTATGTATATATGTATACTGTACACAGATTGAGTTGCAGCCTCACAATTTGTTGTTTGGAAAAATAGGTAGCTACATGAACAGGTGTGAGTGTGAATAATACAGAATTTTACATTATATTATATTTTATATAATATCACATTATTATACACACTTAGTGGCCATTTTACAGAAGAGTGTGATATAAATATAAGACGACACAAGATAAGATAAGATAAGCTATTATGCACACTAGGTAGCCATGTCATCACATACACCAATTAATTTATACAAAACGTCTGCTCCTCCAGACAGCCAATCATGTAGCAACAAGTGAATCTACTGTATCTACAGCATATACAGAATATAGCATGCAGAAATGGTCAAGAGGTTAGTTGTTGTCTAATGTGTGGGCTAAGTATTTTTGGCCATGATATGATTGTTGCTGCCAGACATGGTGGTTCTAGGGTCTCAGAAACAGCTGCAATGCTAAGATTTTAACACACTGTAGTCTAAGCAGTCTGAAGGAAATGCTGTAATAAACAGAAAACACTGCATGAGTGGCAGTTCTGTGGGTGAAAATAAATTATTAATGACCGAGGTCAGCAGAAGATGGTCAGACTCATTCATGCTAACAGAAAAACTGAAAATACTAAACAATAGTCCCTTGCAATGGAGGTGTACAGAAGGGCATCTGTTGAGATACATTGCATCAGACCTTGAAGTTACAACAGCAGGTAAGAGCAGAACGGGTTCCAGTCCTGATCGCTAAAAACTGAAATGCAAGGCTAGAATGGGCAGGTGATTGTGAAAACTGGATAACTAAAGACTGGAGAAATGTAGCCTGGTGTGTGTGATAGCCTATATAATGGAAAAGGGGCTCCAGCCGAGACTACACTCTGGACATCTGATACATCATGAGCCGATCAGGATCAGAGGAGAGAAGAGACACGGACCAAAATCAAAGGGTGAAAGGTGCAAGTTTTTTTTTTTTACAAAAGTATTGTACAACAAAAACAAAGCAGTGTCAGGTGGGCTTTGAGTCATAGTCCTTCAGCGCTGACACTCCAATCAAAAGTAAATACAAATTTGAAAAATCAAAAGGGACAAAACTAAAAAAACAAAAATAGTAGGTTTTACTGTGGGTAGAATGTATCCTAATAGTTCTTTATTCAAAAACTACATACACACAAAAAAATAAAGTCAGTCTTCCTTCTTTGAAACTGCTCAATAAGCTCCTCAAAAGGGAATTGTAGAGAAAAATATTTATAAAAGAAATCAAGTATGTGTTGTGATGGATGGCCAGCAGCTCAACCCAGCCGTGACTCCCAAAGATTGGATGGGGGATGGCAGCTACTTTAGGACACTTCCTCCCCCAAAATGTTCAATGGCAGCTCCTCTGGAGTGTAGCAGTGCCCTAGATTCCCACAGGGCATCCTGGGACTTGGAGTTCGGTTTCTCAGCCCTGTTGGTTGCCATGAGTGCCACCAGGGGGTGCTGTGAGAAGTCCTGGGTAGTCATGCTTCCTTTATAGCCAGGAAGTACTAAGAAGTCACAAGGACGGAAGACCCAAAGTACTTCCGGGCTGATCAAAGACCTGGAATTCTCCAACTGACCTGGAAGTGCTAGCAAGTCACAAGGGAGGAAGAAGAGAAACACTTCTGGGTCAAGGACTACTTAAAGGACTGCTGTGAGCCCAGCAAACAAGCCAGAGTCGGGTGGAGGTGGACAAAGCCTGCTGGGAGGTGTGGAGGAGAAAAAGAAAGGAAAAAAGAATAGTGTAACTGTTTATTACTTGTGGTTGTGGTGGTAGGGAGCACTGTGACAAAAAGAAAAGGAATAAAAAGTGTTCTTGGTGCTTTTACCTCGTGTTGTTAGTGTCTGTGTGTTGGGTTAGAGGAGTGACAGCGCCCTCTATTGTTACAGTGTATATACAAAAAGATAATCAATTGCACCAATCACAAAAGAAAACTTTTCCAAAACCAAATATTTATACATACCGCCACCAAAAACAATCACTCAGAGATATATAGTGTCATGCAGGCATGGATAAGATACATGTTAGTCTGCCTCAGCAGGAGGGGGCACTGTCACTGACTGTCTTATCTCCTTCTCTCCCTGCAGCTTTAAGAAGCCACCCATTGAGGGCACTTAACCCCACCCTTTCAGGGGTCCATCAGGATAAGAAGAACGGCTGCCCAAAGAGAAGCTGCCATTCAATCCAGGAGCACTACGCGAGACAAACCTTCTGATTGTCTATTGAAAAGCCACGCTCTATTCTGTTGGGAACATTTCTGTTGCCTTTATGTGAACATTTTATTTGTTTGAAACTATTACTAAACAAGATGACCCCGTTGGTGTCTCAACTACTTTTCCGTTGTCTGTCCTGCCTTACCATTCCACAATAGGTACAAGAGATGTTTACAGAGCCGACTGGAATTAAGTCAACTGCTCCATAAGCTCCATAGCTTATCCCTATCTTGTCTTTCAGGTCCACTGACGACCCCTATAGGCTAGCAACTCCTTAAATATGACTGACAAGACTGTCCCACCGATTTGCCACACCTGTCTAGTACTCTCAAGTTAGATGCTGACACATTCATGCCGTGCACTGCAACATGCAGCAGGGAATTTTCTGCTTAGAATCTAACATCTGCTTATCGTGTGCACACAAGCCCCATGTACAGCAAATGACTGTGCAGAGCTTGTTCATGCCAATGCCTTCACTCCGGTTAGTAAACCTCTTTACTTAAAATACGGGATCCCCTTACACTGCCTTACTTACAAAAGCTGGCTTTTTCTTCCAGGTGTGTCACCCCCTCCAATCGCCCGTGACGGCCAGGCAGCGAGGACCCCCGGCACATAAAGCTGAACATCTACAGGGGAGCTTATACTGGCCATTATACAAGCTCAGACACACCATTCACCGTAGTGCGCACCCGCCTAGATGGACCCTTGTTTCTGTGGGTTACTTTTACCTTTAAAAGCAGAAATGTTCAGTTTAGCACTACTTTTACTTAAATTGGTAATGCTCGAAGCCATACATTACCAAAGTGTGGCATGAATTTGGTAGGCTTGGAATTTATCAGAAACAGAATGAAATCAAGGATCCATCCAGTCCTATGTCAATGGTTCAGGCTGATGATGGTAATGTATTGGTGGGGGGAATGTTTTCATGGGTACATTTACTACCATTTGAGAACTTTTGAATGCCACTGTGTGACTAGGCATTGTTGCTGGTAATGGGAGTTTTGTTACAGGCACAATCAACTCTTTTTCAAATGTATACCTCCAGCATGAGAATGTCTGAAAGCAAACGTCATCTCACGCTGTCTATATGAACTTAAAGTGACTTCATGTTACTCCAATGGCCTCAGATTCCAGAATCTCACCTCTAGAAGCTTTACAGTAGGGTTGAAAATCTGCAGGAGCTGCACAATGCTATTGAGGCAGGTCGGATCAAACTCCCTATAGGATGTTTCAGGAACCCTTTTGAATGTATGCTTTTATTAATTTCGCCTGTACTATAGACAAAAGGAGGCCCTATCCATTACTAGACAAGTGAGCTTAATCAAGAGGCCATTGAGTGAATATTGCAATGTCTGACATTTGGCAAGGATTAGCAGTTACTTAATCAGGGTTCCCCAACAACTCATGACTCCGCAGTAGAAGATTGTTTTAAACCTGCCAACCTGGGTTTTGGTGCTGCAGTACCATCTGCCTAAGATTTGAGGCAAGGAGTGTGGCAGGAATGCTCTCTTATGGCACTCTTGAGTGTAGACCCCCTTCAAATGACACTAAGTTAATCTTATAAATCATAAACTCATGAAAAGCCTTTCTGATTTGTGTGGTTGTGGTACCATACGATGCAGTGATGGCAAGAGTTGATCTATTAGTGTAAAATCGCTTATTTTTAGATTGTCATTTTGACCCCTAAACCAGTTTGACCTTTTACACTTTCAGCTTGTCCTCTCAGCTCAGATCTTTCACACAGTAAAGAAAAGGTGCTCTGGCAAAAAGGGCAGAGACGCTGCCCTGCGCGATCCCCTGGCGTCCCTCTGTGCTGCGCACTCATTCATATATTATATGTTTTCAGACCTTTAATTCAGTACTTTGTAGAAGCCACTTTGGGAGCAATTACATCTTCAAGTCTTCTTGGGAAAGTCTCTACAAGCTTCACACACCTGCGTTTGGGCAATTTACGCCATTCTTCCAAGTTGATCCCCTCAAGCTCCATTAAATTGGATAGGAAGTGCCAGTAAACCGAAATCTTCAGGTCTCTCCGAAGATGTTCAATGGAGCTTTAGCTGAGCCACTCAGGGTCAGTCAAAGACTTGTCCTGAAGTCCTGCCCAGCGTTGTCTTGGGTGTGTGCTGAAAGGTGAACTGTCGCCCCAGTTTGTGGTTACATGCACTCTGGAGTAGGTTTTCTTCAAGGACCTCTCTGTATTTGGCAGCATTCACCTTTCCCTCAACCAGTCTTCCTGTCACTGCTGCTGAGAAGCACCCACATGGCATTATGCTGCTACCACCATGATTTACCACAGGATTGATATTTGGAAGGTGATGAGCAGTGCCTGTTCTTCACCAGACATAGGGTTTAGAGGTCTGCTCAAAGAGTTTAATTTTTTGTCTCATCAAACCAGAGAATATATTTATCATGCTCTTAGAGGCCTTTAAACTGTCATATGCTTTTTACTCAAGAGGGACCTCCATCTGGCCACTCTACCATAAACACCTAATTAATGGAGTCCTGCTGAGAGGGTTTTCTTTCTGACAGGTTCTCCCATCTCAGCAGAGGACTTCTGAAGCTCTGTTGGAGTAACCACTGGGTCCTCGGTCGACTCCCTCACCAAGGCTCTTCTTGCTCAGTTATTTAGTTTGGCCATACTGCTAACTCTAGAAATTGTCTTGGTGGTGCCAAACTTCTTCCACATATCAATTATTAAGCCTATTGTGCTCCTGGGAACACACAAAGATTTAGAAATGGTAGTGTACCCTTTCCCTGATCTGTGCCTCACCACAGTTTGATCACGGAGGTCTACAGAGTGTTCCTTGGACTTCATGGCTTGGTTTTTGTTCTGATATGTAGGTACCTCGAATACACAAGTGTCTGCTCTTTTAAACATTGTCCAATTGATGCAATTTTCAACAAAGTGGACTCCAATCAAGTTCCAGGTACATCTTAATGAGAAATAAAGTAAACAGGATGTACTTGCCCATAATTTGGAATGCCACAGCAAATGAATGAGATATTTCAGTTTTTGATTTTTAATACATTTGTAGACCTTTCTGGAAACGTTTTTTCTCATTTTCATTATAAGCTATTGGGTGTACTGTAGATCAAGCTGCTAAAATGGCAAATTTATCCATTTTAAATTAAATTAAATTAAATTAAATTAAATTAAATTAATGCTGGAGTACCTCAGGGAACTGTCCTGTCTCACTTTCTGTTCACTCTCTACACACCAGATTTTCAGCACAATATCAGCCCTTGCCATCTACAGAAATTTTCAGAGGACTCATTTATCATAGGCTCCATTAATAATGGAGATGAGTCAGAGTACAGGAAGTTGGTGGAGGACTTCATCTTGTGGTGCAGGGACAACAACTTGCAACTTAGCATCAGCAAAATAATGGAGCTGGTGGTGGATTTTAGGTGTGCCGAGGAGCGTCTCAGACCTGTCATCATCCAGGGGGGGAAACGTGGAAGTAGTGCAGAGGTACAAGTACCCAGGGGTTCATAAAAATGACTGACTGGACTGGCTGGACAACACAGTGGTGCTGTATAAGAAGGGCCAGAGCAGACTGTACTTGCTAAGGAGACTCGGGTCTTTTGTTGTGTGCACTACTGGAAATGTTCTACCAGTCCAGAGTAACCAGTGTGCTGTGGTCTCCTGGGGAAGAAACTTGAGTTCAAAAGAAACACAAAGCCTGAATAAACTTATCAGGAAAACCTGCACCATCACAGAGCGAACCCTGGACACACTGGAAACTGTTGCAGGAAAGAAGATGGAGGTAAAATTGGATGCCATCATGAAAAATCCCCTCCATTCCCTCCCACTCTCTTGGAGAACTTTTAGCCACAGGCTCATTCCACCTCAATGTCTCCCCAGTACTTTCATGCATTTCAATGCTTCCTCCCAGGGCACTTGTTAAGTTTATTTTGAAATACCATTTTGAAATATCTGAACAATACATATTTATTTATTTACATATTGATTGATTGATAGATTGGCTATATTATTTGTCCTGTAAGTCTGTATCCTTGTTTTGTGTACCTGCTGCTGTATGCACGTGAATTTCTTTTTGTGATTAAAAAAGTTTAAATAATCTAAAATAATCTAATCTAATCTAATCTGTTACCTAATCTGTATGCACTATGCTGTTACGATGAGACATGTAGTGCCTTTTGGGTTGTAAATTAAGATGGCTGATCAGATGACCTGCATTTCATTATAATATGGATGTTGCTCACTTCTATGTCATTTCCAATGCCCTCTTTTTATCACACTTGTGGTGTTTCTTAGTTTGTGTTGCGCCAGGAGGGCACACAACTGGTATTCTGTGAAAATACAGCATAATAACAATCAATTTTTATTTGTGATATATGAATCTTTCCAGCACTTTGGCACCATTCTCAAATTGAAAGCATCTTCAAATTTCTAAGTTTCTAATTGTACTCATTACTCACACCTCACAGTGAGCTGCAAAAAGGACAGAAGATGAACCATCACATCTTCCATTTCATTAGAAAAATTGTCTCCTAGCCAAGCTCATATTAATAAATATAAATTATGGATGTGCCATGCATGGCCGTGCATTTGCTGTTCATTGCTAAGGTGCCCTATGTTCACTGGCATTTTCAAAGTGTTATCTTGTGCTTTCCCTTGGGGTAATTATTTTGTTGGCTTTCCTTACGTCTGACCAATGGAATTGTGGCAGGTTGTAATTACATTTTTTTATTTTCTTCAAGACACTGAATAAGAAATGCCTTTCCATCTAGGTTTCTGGCAAGAATCGAGTAGTAACAAATGAAGATGGTATTTTGGAAAATATCACGTAATGGCTTAATCAGCCTGTTTTTTTACAAGCATAATAGGCTTGCTCTTTTCTTGCAAATAAATTTCAGCGTTGTTTCCTGTCAGCTGCGGATAAAAACCTGGAGACAGCCAATTTGTATGGGATTATAAATCTTTAAACCCACATCTGCCAAGAAGTCAGCACAATCAATCCTTTTAATGTGAAGCACAGGGTGGCAAACGACTCCCCTGTATAGCTTTTCTCAGGGAGAATACAAGTCAGAGAAAGAAAATGTAATTTCTTTAATTAAAAGGCTTATTACACACACAAAGACAGTTAGGGATTTCAGTGATTCTTACTTTAGTGGAAATACACCACTGCACTGGAGATGGACAGATTTATTGTAAGGGGGAAAAAAATAAGATGCACATACTGGATTCTGTCTTGTGTCATAGAAAATAAACATTACATTATTTTTATGATTTTTTATATTGTAATGGCCACCAGCTTCACAAGTTAAAAAAAAGTACTGAACATATTTGATCCAATTTTATATTGATGAGGAACTAGAGCCTACCCTGGGGCACAAGTCCATGGCAGAGCACATGGGGTCAATTTAGAGCCGCCAATTAACTTAGCTTACAGATTCTGTCTTGTATCATAGGAAATAAATATAAAATCAATTTTATGATCTTATATGCTATAATGAATACTAGCTCGACAAGTTGGAAAAAATATACTGAACATGCTTAATCCAATTTAAAATTAATATGGAGACAAAGCTTACTATGTGGCACCAGTCCATCACAGGACTCTGATGCACACTGTTGCCAGTTAACTAAGCTTACCAATTCTGTCCTTTGTCATAGTAAATAAGTAAGAAATCCTTTTTATGATTTTATATGTTATAATGACTGTTACTGTATCTCTGTTTTTTTGGAAAACAACTACGCTGAACATGCTCAATCCAATTTAAAACTAACTAGGAGACAAAGCCTACATCTGCAGTGTTAAATTCAACCCCTCAAAGGGTGCCAGTCCATTCCACATACTGCCAATTTAGAGTCACCAATAGCTTATACCTCTTTGGACTATTAAAGAGATTATTAAAGAGAACTGAAAGAAATAAACCCAGGTACAGGGAGAAAGTGCAAAGAGAACAAAAGCTCTGTCTCTGTGTGGGTGTGTACCCTGCAATGGACTGCCAGGAATAATACATAGATGGATTGATAATAACAATGAGAGCAGCACTGCGCACAGTATTGCTCTCTTATAAATCCAGAGTTCTTGAATTCTTGAATCAAATGGGAGGGGTGGCTGGCTTTTGTCATTGTGGACTTTGAACCTTCACTTCATTGCTTCTAGTCTGAAGTTTTGTCAACCTGAACAGGAGTGCAGGGTATTTTGGGAAAGCTGAAAGGCCGAAGCAGGATTCAAAATGTTTTGCATAGTTAGACAGTGCTTTGATCCCCATGGGAAACTAACCTTGATCTTATGTGATAATGATACCTGTAACATTTTTCGTGTTTTAAGAGACTGCAAAAATGATAATATGCCCTGCTAACAGTGATGAAAACCAGTATGCCAGATGTTCTGTATTTATGAATATTTTGGGGTGAGAAAGGGTGGGACCTGATGCTTTGTTTTTTGTCTTTTTTTTTTCAAACAATGCACATACCCTTTGCAAAGATCAATCTTTCTCTAGATGCTTTTACAAATTGACATTTTCCAAAGAACTCTCACTTCAGCAAGAAATCTTCCTTTTCATTTTGAACCTTGGATATTTAATCTGCAAAAAAGGTACAGAGTCGCCTAAAAATGGAACCAACACCTTGACACTGCTGTTAGTACTGTTGTATAATTCTTTGTATTGCTTTATATTTGCTGTTATTGGTTTTCAGGCAAACAAATGTAATTTGTGATTGAAACATTCAGCACCAGGTGTTGCTGTTTGATTGCTATTAGTGTAGCTGAGAAGCCAGATTGTTCTCCCATTGTCTACTGTTGATTCCTAAAGGGCACAATGCTCTTCTGAAGACTTCTATTGGTGGTAAACTGAGAGGGCGAAAAAAAACTGTACACATCGATAAAACTCACCATTATGTTATAGGTAGACCCTCTTTGCTAGGAGGACTGTTAGACTCGTTGACTTAATGTTGAATTCCTGCATACGCGTGAGTAGCGTAAACGTCTAGAATGGCATTGACATTGGGTAAGAGAGCGAAGCGAATGTGCAAAGAAAAATGCTCCATACAAATTATTTGTTTGTTTTTTGCATGTTATTGCTGAATCAGACTCTGACTTATTGAACTCCAATTTTGATGCAAGTGTTCTGAAGAACAAAAATGAAAGTCAGGTACATGCATCACATGATCAGTCCCTAGCTGATCGTAGTGCTGAATATGCTCATGTAGCTGATGCGCCTGCAGCAATCTTTGCCCTGGTAGGACTACACAGACATAGATCTGTGGGAGGCAAACTGGCAACTGGACTTCATCAAATGACACAGCGTGCGAGTAGACACTATGGATTACAAAACACTTGAATACTTCAAGCTGTTTTTTTCCACAAAGTGCCTTTCAGCTTATGAATGATGAGACAAACAGGTATGTAATAAGTATGTGAATTTATATACTGTAAGGGGTCTTGAAACATAAAACAGAGTGACATTTGTCATAAATAAGCATTTTATGCTGATTTATGTGTGAAACCATTGCTTTGTGAGTTTTTAGGAAGAATATTCTGCCCTGGGACAAAAGTAAAAGAAAAAAAAAATAAGTAGCCCTAAATGAGTTAAAGTAAAGGATTGAAAGTAAATGGAAACCACAGTTAGCAAGTAGCTTGGCACAGAAGTCCCCTGGGTTGCCTGTATAGGGTACAATATGAACAGTGGGACAAGTAAAAGATTTTTTCCCCCTTGAAGAAATGAAAAGAACCTAAAAGGTTAGTTGGTAACTTTTTATGTTAGATGTATGTCACAAGTCAGTGTTTCTCAACCTTTTTGATATCACCATCCCACTATTTCCCATCTAAGTGTCTTCGTGGCTCACTGGAAGGTGAATTTAATGCGACTGTCAGAGCTTGGCCCACTCCATGAACAGAGCAACCACCACCATTATAAACAATAGCATCTTGTAACCCACTGGCAGCTCCCCATGGGTTATGACCCATGGTTGAGAAACACCGACATAAATGATTTAATAACTTGATAAAACAGTAGTGTTACTGCCTCACGGAGCCAGGGTCCTGGCTTTGAATCCAACATTTTTCCCATTTCCACGTAGGTTTTATTGTAGGAACTCCAGCTTTCCTTTAACAACCCCAAAGAAGTGAGCATCATGTTGTTACCTGATTCTAAACTGGCTATGTATGAGTGTGAGTATGGGTGTGTGGGTTAAGGAGCTCAGCCATGGACTTTCTCCTGCCTTGTATTCACTGTGGTTGTTACTGGATCCAGCTGCTAGAGGCCCTCAGTTGGATTACAAGCTTTGGGAATATAACATCATGTAAAGATGAAAAGTTAGGTTAAATGGTGACTAAAATTAACCCTGAATGACTGAGTACCAGTGAAATTGTAAGTGTACCCTATAATGCCTTTTCCAAGTTTGCTATGTTATCAGTGCTGAGAGAATAGGCTGCATTTCCCTGTGATTCTGAATTTGAATAACGGGGCTATGAAGAGGATAGATTAATACATAGTTAATTTTGTTGAAATTGTAAAGTCTATCTCCCTTTGATGCATTATAAATGTAAGAAGAAGCCCATTCAATCTCACACAGCTCAGCTATTCGCTCTCATCCAGTGTTATGTGTCCAAAACAGTAGGAGCCTGGTGGATGAAAGTGAAATCATTCAGCTGCGTTTTGTGTTGATTTACCTTATTGGAGTGACATTTCCTTTTAACCAGCTTCCGTCTGTGTCCATGTGTTCTTGTGAATGAATTGATTTCTGTCCTACTGATTTCCTTCATAAATTTACACATTCCTGTTTTTTCGCATCACCAAGGGATGATTCTAGCTTTGTGCCTGCTTCTTTGGTGAAAAGTTTCAACCCCTGTAAAACAAAGTGGGCATTGCCCATTCTGCTAGGCTTTTAGTGGCTCACAAGGTCTATTAAAACAGCAGATTTAACAGGGATGTAGAACTCCATCTTCACCCCCAACCTGAATTCCTCAGAAAACATGGCTTAACTGCACCTCATAATATTCTTGGTCAGCCCCCTACAACCCTGACAACAAAGGTGTAAATCAGAGTTGAACTGACATCTCTGTTGACTCTTTGAGACATGGAGGAGCCAAATGGACACCCAAGTACAAGAAAAAGCTATAATTCAATGAGTGTTAATTGTGATAGACAAAAAAGGGTCCTATAAGCAGACAGTTGTCCTGTAAGTAGAAGTGACTTTAATGCAATCACCAGAGGTTACACATTCCGTTAATGAAAGCTGCATTCGTCTCTTCTCTCTCTTCCTCACTCTCTGAAATCAAAAAGCTGATAAGCTACACTCTCTTTGTGAACTGAGATCCACTCCGCCAAGATAAGCTCTGTGCCAGTGACTGAGCCCACTCAGAGAAAACCGAGAAGCACCATATCCTTCAAGAAAGGAACTTCAGAGCATAGACTCTTGTGCCAAAAAGAATAATGGTGTTGCCTACGAAGTTGCAGAGGACACTGCAAAAGAGTTTGAGAAAAGCTCAGTACACCACAAACAAAAGAACATGTCGCAAAGAGAAACAGGGCACCCCAGCACAAGAAGAATCCTCCGCTTGAACATGGAGCAACAACAGCAACAACTCCACACAACGTTAATAATAATTCATTGCATTTATATAGCGCTTTTCTCACTACTCAAAGCACTCAGCAATTTCAGGTTAAGGGCCTTGCTTAACACTAGAATTACCAGAGCCTACGAAAAAACTTGTAGATCCGTCCCACCTTAAATCACTTCTTAAATCCGTTCACAGCTCTCCGCCAGCGTCTTTTGTCTTCTAAATGTGCAGATAAAGACAAGCTGCAAGCAGCCGGCTATTCCATCCCCCCACCAACTTAGAACGTGCACGAACTTCTCTCATCTCAGGCCTTGATTGATTATCTGGGATTGAAGTGGAGTTTTAGAGTGGAAATAATAGATCGTTATTTGGAACACACGCATTTCATGTATGTTCCGTTTCTACAGTAATCTGTGTAAACACATTTTTAAAACAGAAACGTTTTTTATATTCTAGTAGTAAATGACAAAATGTAGGCATAAACTATATAATGTATGAAGCCTGAAGTACAAATATCAAAGAAACGCTTTCACAAAAGGTACAAATATAACAGAACAAGTGCACTTTTATTCAAAAATATAACTGCAGGAAAAAAAAGCCGTCTTAGCATGCGACATTGACACATATTTACTATGACTGCCACACGGTGCAACAGTATCAGCTGCTGACTGGGAATCAAAAGGTCACGAGTTTGATCCTGCACGTCTCCCTTTTGAGAAGTGAACTGCTCTTATTCTTACTATTTTAGAATAAAAACATATGTTTGATTTCAGTCTGTAACACCCGATGTAATTTATGATACTTGTAAAGGTTAGCTTTGTCTTTTTTTTTTTTTATTCACTTTTCATTCTCTCAGTTGCGTTCAGGATCCTTCCCCTCCCCTCCCCATCTGACACTGCTGTTTTCACATAAAGACGCACTATAGCTCTGCAGTGTATCACGATACATACTACCGCTGTTTCTTTTGTACTCCAGGACATGCAGAGGAAAACATAGTAAAGAGCAGTAACTTCAGCGCTATATGAAATCATCAGACACTCCCCATCTGACACTGCTGTTTTCACTTAAAGACGCGCTATAATGCAATATTATTTTTTAAACGAACAGCATCAGATCGGGTGTGAATTTATACTGGCGCTGTTAGAGTCAGATCAGAAGCTGAATAAGCTGAATAAGCTCCTGTTCTGACTCTAAGTAAAAAGCATGAATTAATCAACAGAAATAACCGCGATCGACATTTTAAACTTAACGATTTACAGTGCATACCAATTTATAAATTTTATGTCCATTTGAGGTTAAAAAGAAAAAAAAATAACACTTTCTCCCCAGCTGGGAACCAAACTCTGGTCTCTGAAGCATGGGTGGGTTGCTGTCCTCTGAGTCGGCAAATCTTAGCGTTACACCACGGAAAGTGTTGTATCGTTCTTGAACCTTTTGTGAAAGTGTTTATTTGATCTTTGGACTTCAGGCTTCACACATTCTATAGTTTATGCCTACATTTTGTAACATTTATTACTAAAATATGAAAAAGTATCTGTTTTAAAAATGTGTTTACACAGATTCCTGTAGAAACGGAACACACATGAAATGCATGTGTTCCAAATAACTATCTATTATTTCCACTCTAAAACTCCAGCAGTTCAGTCACTCCCAGATAATCAAACAAGGCATGAGCTGAGAAAACTTAATGAACATTCTGCGACGGTGGGGGATGGAATGGCCGGCTGCTTGCTGCTCGTCTTAATCGGCATATTTAGAAGACAAAAGACGCTGGCGGAGAGGTGAGAATGGTTTTAAGGTGGGCCGGATCTACAAGTTTTTTCGTAGACTCTGGTAATTCTAGTGTTAAGGGCCCAACAGAGCAGAGTTCCTTTTTTGGCATTTACAGGATTTGAACCGGCAACACTATCTTTAAAGACTTGGTATCAAAAAACTGTTTATATGTGCCAAGATACTGAAAGTTAGAACTCTAAATACTGTAGCCAGTAAATAGCTGGCCTCCTTTGTGTTAAACGTTTGTCTGTCTTGTGTCCTGCCTTCTATGTCAATACATATGCAGTTATCATATGTCTATAAAACGTGTGTTTATCAACAAATTGTATTAATCTGCTTCTTAAAACATGTGTGCTTCAGTTACCTTGATATTAGTCTAACAGCTGGAGGCCACTACCTGTAGGGAAAGGTAAGAAAAATAAAGTAGGAACCATATGAAATTATTTAATCAGTTGCCAAAGGCTTAATTAAAAGACTTAAAATTCTCTCCCTTCCTGCATTATTTTGGTGTCCCTGGGTGGGCAAGTTAAAACCCTTTTAGTTTCCTACACCCCTGTGATCTTGAACTAGACTAAGCTGGTTACAAAACAGATTGATGGGTTACCATGCTGAAATGGCCCATTTGGTTTATGTGTCGCTGGATATTTTGTGCAGTTTAGTGAAGCACATTCTGGCGTGCTTATAGGAACATTTCAGTGATTTTATTTGTTTATTGAGCTAAACTGTCCTTGCCATGCATCATAATTGTAATGGCTATACGTTTTTATGCTCACAGACAAACATCTTGCAATATAGGATGACTACTTAATAATAACACGCATTGCAGTATTAAAGAAGTGAATAAAACAAAGAAAGGTTGGCCCTGAATGGCGAGTGCAAAATCCTGTGCAGACTAGGGACCCATCTGTGTAAGGAAGTCATATTTAACTCTGTAGAAAAATATACAGTATACGCTTTGAAAAGCATTTTGCAACTTTTTCAGAAGAAGTGACAGAAGATTTTAAAAGCAGATCAGGAATTCTGTTTCCATACTGTGTATTTAATAATCATTAGGGTAACCCGGTGTCACAACAGTTAGTGCTGATACCTTACAGCTTCAGGAAACTAGGTGTGTGTGGTGGACTGATTAGCATATTAGGTGAGAAATACATTGTATGTCTTTATTTGTAAACTAGACTAAGCAAATGCAATATTAGTGTTTCAGGAGACATGTTTTACTTCATTAATAGGAACAGAGGTGCTTTGATGTTTACCTAAGCAAACCCCTCCACCCCAGTCTTTAGGACTGACCCAGGATGAGGAATTTATGGTGAAGGGGAAGGAGCATCAGACCAGCTTGACAAGGGTGACTGTGTTTGTACTTAGAGCCTACAAGCCATCCATCGTAGGCCATAAATAGACTAAACAAAGCAACTGGGCAAGTTCATTGGTAACTGTTTGTAAGGGGCCTGGAAAAGTAATTTTATTGGTCTAAAGTATAGTTTATAACTGTCTTTGAATCAGAGACCATTCTGTACACCATTGGTTTGTGTTTTATATTGTATAAGAATGGTATAAAGTTGGTCACCTTGCCTTTACCTCTGTCTCTCACCATCTGGCCATAAAGAGAAGGCCATCTTGGCAGCCATATTGAGACCGGCATGTGGTCTATTTCAAAACTTCATGCAATGGCCGTGTGGTTGCCAGACAGAAGATAAGCCAAGAGCCGCCTACGTACACAAGATGGACTGCTACCTAAGCTATAAGGGTATGATCTGCCAATATTCACTTTGTAACATGCTTCCTTGATATTTTTGGGCATTTTTTCAGTAATACATAATTAACTCCTGCCTGTTTCTCTATTTTGTCTAATTGCCTGAGGTTACAGATGTAGAAGGAAAGGGGGAAGGAACAGCTAAAGTACCTGATCACAGAGTGGTAAGTGAATGGGATTTTAGAAATTGTATTACGGTCTACACAATAAAAAGTATAAAAGGGAAAAATAGGGTCACCATAGGATGTTACACACTAAAACCGTGTGAATAACCGGGCTGCTGCTGTGTGGACTTTATATCTTCTCCCTGTGTCTGTGCGGGTCTTGTGTGGTATTCTGTTTTTCCAATTATTTTAAATATGTCTGTGTTAGGTTGACTGCATAAGTGAGTGTCTGTCATAGTTTAGTATAAGCACTAAGTATATAATAGGGAGCCCAGAAAATTAATTAAGATTGCGTTGGTTTGGACATGTGCAGTGGAGAGATGCTGAGTATATTGGGAGAAGGATGCTAATGATAGAGCTGTCAGGGAAGAGGAGAAGAGGAAGGCCTAAGAAAAGGTTTATGGATGTGGTGAGACAGGACATGCAGGTGATGGGTGTAACAGAGCAAGATGAAGAGGATAGAAAGATATGGAAGAAGATGATCCACTGTGGCAACCCCTAACGGGAGCAGATGAAAACAAGAAGAAGATTTAATCTACAGTGTGTATAGCTCATGAAACAACACCATACCGCATTTGACATGTACTGTATCTAGCAGTCTTTGTTATGCTCCTGATACCTTGTGCTCATCGATGTCAAGTTAGCCATCAGCTTAGATGATCATGAGCAGGATCTTTGATTCTGACAAGGCAGGCAGTGTGACCAACAGCCTAAATCATCAAACTGTGAACCTTAAGCCTCCCAGATTGATGCTTGCCTCTGACTGACTGTGCAGCTCTAAATCTGTACACTGCCTGTGATCCAACTGTAGAAAATATGCCAGCTATTGTTCTATAGCTCTGTACTTGTAAAGCACCTTAGAAAGGTGTTTACTACAAAAGCACTATACATACATTTCTTGTGGAAACGTAGGTACACTCCATGAAATGTTTCTTTTATTAACTTGTGTAGACATACAGAATTTTATTAACTTGTGTAGACATACAGAATTTGATCTTCATTTAAACATTATCTTCACATAAAGGTCATGTAATGAAGAAAACAATGAAAATGTTACTTTGCAATAATTTATTAATTGAAAAATGAATAGATATGTTATGTCTGTCTGTGTTTAATGTAAGTACACCCTTTGGCTCTAATAGCTGGCATTGTCCCCTTTGGAAGAAGCAACCTCAAGTAGGCATTTCCTACAACTGTCTACCACTCTCTGACATGGACATGGGAATTTTTTTCCCACTCCACTGTGCTGAATTTTTTCATCTCTGCGATGTTTGAGGGTGTCTTGCACGCATAGCTCTTTCATATTCCCCTACAGCATCTTGATGAGGTTCAGATCCGGGCTTTGACTTGGCCATTTCTTAGCCCTCCATTTCTTTCTTTTCTGCTATTCCTTGTTGGATTTACTGGTGTGTTTGCAGTCATTGACATGCTGCAAGGTAACAGATGGACTCACATTATCTTCAAACACCCCCTGGTATAATGAAGAATTCCTAGTGGATTCTATGATGGTGAGCTGCCCAGGCCCTGAGGCAGTAAAGCAGCCCCAAACCGTAACATTTCCACTACCATACCTTACAGTTGGTATCAGGTTCTTCTGGTCCAGTGCTGTCTTTAGTTTTCATCAATCATGTTTTCTGGTACTTTGGCCAAATAACTCTATCATTACCTTATCTGTCCAGAACACAGAAGTCCTGGTGTTTGCCTAGATGTTTATGTGCAAATTTTACCCTGATGTCTTCTCTGGGCAGCAAAGGTTTCATCCTGAGAAGACGTCCATGTTAACCTAATTTGTACAGCCTCTTTCTAAAGGTGGACTCAAGCACTTTGACATCAACAAAGGAAACAGCTACCTGCAGATCCCATGGTAAAATTCAGAGGTTCTTAGAGACTTCTTTCAGCATCTTTCATTTTGCTTTCCAGCTGAACTTGTTGGGGCAGCCTGGACTGGACCAGATGGCAGTTTTTTTTAAATCTTCTCTGCCTGTAGATGATCTTCTGGGCAGTGAAATGGTTGATTTGTGAATGTTTGGAGATTTTTTTAAATCCCTTCCCAGACTCATAGGCATCTATAACCTTCTTTCTGCAAGCCTCAGAGACTTATTTCGCTCATAGGCATGATGGTAAGACACACTTCCACAACAAAGAGCAAACTAAAATAAATGTCTTGAGGTTTAATTACAAGAGATTCTTAGTTGGTAATACATGTAGGGGTGTACTGTTTCCACTTGTGAAATTTGCATTAAGTTCTATAGACTACAAAATGTAAATGGGGCATGATGTTTGTTATATTATATCACTTCTACCTGTACATACTGTTTAAATGAAGATCAAATCTTATTATGTCTACATATGTTAAAAAAAGAATACAAAATTAAAGGGCTGCACTTATATTTTAAATTCTGTTTTGCTAAATTATCATTTTTCTTAACCTGCTAAGTCCAAAACAAGGTAATGATGAACTGGAGTCCACAGCAAAAAGGATCAGGAACAAAGTACAATTAATTCATCAAGGATTACAAGTCCATTTTGGATTTTAGATTGTTAAATAATGTGCAAAAAATATTAAAAAGTAAATTAACCCTGAGAGGGAACATCCATCCATTTTCAAACCCGCTGAATCCAAACACAGGGTCATGGGGGTCTGCTGGAGCCAATCCCAGCCAACACAGGGCGGGAACCAATCCCGGGCAGGGTGCCAACCCACCGCAGGACACACACAAACACACCCACACACCAAGCACAAACTAGGGCCAATTTAGAATCACCAATCCACCATGTCTTTGGACTGTGGGAGGAAACCGACGCAGACATGGGGAGAACATGCAAACTCCACGCAGGGAGGACCCGGGAAGTGAACCCAGGTCCCCAGGTTTCCCAACTGCGAGGCAGCAGCGCTACCCACTACGCCACCATGCCGCCCGAGAGGGAACATCTTAAAGCCAATACTTATTCTGGTATTGTCTGTCATTTGCTTTCCATTCAAAGTGATTTGACATAAGGAAAACAAGCAACTAAACAATTACATAAATTCTTTACATAAGAAGCCAAAAGGCACTGTATTAAATTGGATGGCTGGAATTTTATTAAAACTGTCCAGTTGTGTAGACTATTTTAAAGTGGTCAAAGCAAAACAGATTAAAAGCTTCTCGCTGTTACATCCATAGGCGTCTAAATGGCAGAAGCTTCCTGTTATATTTGTATTGCATTTTGATGACAGTGTGCCTTGATTAAATATTAACACAAACAAATATGTTATTACAGCAGCTACAGTGGAGAAGAGCAAATATGTCTACAGAAATGTCCTACTGTGAAGCATTCAGATTAGCTGCACATGTCGAAGCTGGCAGGCAGTTAGAGGGCGCATGCGATTGGATTTCTTCTCAGGCTTGAGGAGAATCTGTTAACCCATAACTCCCTCATGTGGAAAGGCACATCATCAGAAGTGAGAGTGTTTGGGATTTGCTCGGATCCAGTGGAGTCGATATGAAGCAAGCGGGTTGGAGCATTTTATAAGTAAAAGGCTCTGCATTGAAAGAAGGGAGTAACAAATTAAAAAACAGCCAGATCGGGATCTTCACTTAAGTGTTATCTTACGCAGGAGAACATTTAGAGAGTCACCAGCTGAGTTAAGTGGAAAGATAGAAAGGTAAAATAAATATAAAGTGTATATTACCAAAGCAAACAATAGTGAGGCAAATGCTTAAATTAAAGGAGAAATGAAAATGTAATCATTAGGAATCAAAACCATATTTCTTGGATATAAGACAACTGTGCTATCCATCAAAGCACACACGGTGCTGATTCTCAGTTGAGAGATCAAACCCAAATATTTCATGTCACTTGCTATTTTGAAACTGTATCTCTCCTGATTTTTCCTGGGAATTATTTCCAAACTTCTCTGTAAATTTAAAGCGGGAAAAAAAATAATACAATTGCTGATCTCAATTTTAAGTGCGGTTTCAGTCATCTTTGGGGTTCTAATTAGGGAATCCATTCCCGGACGGGTTTATCCATTCCCGGGAATTCGGGAATCCCACATGTCATACCCCGGAATCCCGGGCTCCCGGGAATGACACAGTGCACGGGTATTTCACATGTGAACGGTTTTACAGCGAGCGAGACTTATTTTTAATAAAACTACTGCAATATGTTGACACCAATAAAAGATTAACCTTAACTACAAGCAGTTCATGCTGTCATATAAGTACATGTATCTAGTTAGTTGTGGTAATAAGAGCGTAGAAAGCACGTGTCATCCAGGTGAGAGCGCACCTTTGTGCAGAAGTATGCCAGCCGCTGAGAAAGCACGCTCTGCCTCCACTGAAGTAGGCGGCACAGTCATCTGATACTGATACACTTGTTCTAAACAACGCCCACGCTTGCAGTTGCTCTGAAACACCACCGTTTCAGCTTTTACTGATGCATCCAGTTTCTTGTCATTATTCTGTGATGGCAAGTTTCTTGGCACAGATAATGCGGATGCAACAGACTGACGCATTGCAATTTCAAGTTGCTGTTCAAAGCTGTTGTCTGATGAAGTGCAAGCTGCAGCAATGGCACCACCTTAATTATTTTCAACTATAACTCTGGTATTTCTTGATCGATTTTTACACTTTTACACGCTATATATGCGAGCTTGGCCGTTCCCGTTCAGACGGGAATTCCAGCAGTTTCATTCCCGGGAATGCGGGAACGGGAAACGTCCGGGAATCCCGGGCTCCTGGTAATCGGGAGCCTGGGAATGGATTCCCTAGTTCTGATTACTTGCTCCAACCCCAAGTCACCTAGGAAGGCTTAATAAAAACCTGACTTACTGTATGCAGCTTCAGATATGACAGAGAAACAATGCTAGGTAGTTTGGGATGATGGTGTAATGGTGTGTGATTACGCTTTTGATCCCAAATTGCAATAAATAACTCAGGAGACAATATGACTTGGGTGGTACAGTAGTAGCGCTGCTGTCTTGAAGTAAGGAGACCAGGGTTCACGTCCCAGCTCCTCTCTGTGTGGAGTTGGTCCGCGTGGGTTTATTCACACAATCAAAAACAATGCTGGTTAGATTAATTGGTAATGCTAAATCGTGTGGTTGCCCTGTGATCGACTGGCAGCCTGTTCAGGGTTTGCCTTGTGCCCTGTGCTAGCTGGGATAGGCTCCAGCATTGCCCGTGACCCTGCTCTGGATTAAGCAGATTAGAAAATGACCTGACAATGTGACCTCACCTAGGGCAGGTTGGGGCCATGGCAAAAAGAGTAAGAGAAAGATTTCCTTAAAGAAAAAATAAAATGTAATAGTCAGGAGCCAAAGCAGAATTTCGCGTATGAAAGGCAAGCAAGCTATCCATTACCTGTTATCTCTTTTTAATTATTTTCTGGCAATTTTGTCAATAGTATATGGATTTTCTACCCTGTTTTTTTATTTTTTTCATGAAGAATTCATTTCTGGCATTTGTTTTTGTGTCTTTTTAACAATATTAATTTTCATTATGTTTCCTTAGTTTACTCAATGCTGTCTTGAATTGTCTAATGATCACAATGAAAGTTAGATATAAATATGGCAGCAATCACATACAGAGTGTCACACATTTGCACATAGGAGGCACTCAATGGGCTTAACTAAAGGTAAAACGCCAGGTCAGGGTTTGACGTATGTAAGCATAAGTTTAATATGTCACTGTGCTCTGTGCAAATATATCTCATAAATCTGCTTTTTTCTACTCACATGCACAACTGACACTGACCCAGATTAAGCACGGGGGCTCCCATAGAACTGCTAGGCAAGCAGTGTGACATAAGAGAGATTGTAACAAATGGAAAGCGTGTAGTCAGACTGAGAGATGCTGTGTACTATTTCTATCAGCATGGAACTGTATCCTTGTTAAAGCACCGTTGCCTTGTTTGGAAGTGCATGTTCGCCTAAGGAGGGCCCTGCACACAAAGAAAGAGTATAAAGCCTTGGAACATTGCCCGGTACACCTTTGAAGCCAACGTATGGATGAGAGATAACATCATCCGTTTCTGAAAATGCCTTCCACTGCACCGACGATATCGACAGACTCTACACCTTGGGCCCCGACTCCCGGACAGGGTTTGGTCATTGGGTTCCTTCATCTGATATGCAGCGTAAGCTGACATTAAACAAAGCTAAGTTACATCTCTTGCCTGATTTCTTACTGCCGTATCACTAGGGAGGGGTATCTCCTTTTATGTTATATTTATATGGATTTGGGTTATTTAACACAATTATGAAAGAACTCATTCCCAGGGAGCTCCCTTCTGGACGCAACATAGTGTACTAATGTCTTCTCTCCCTCCTCTGCAGATCACCCAAAGGAAAGACCAACTAAACCCTAACCAGGTTCCTCTTCCATCTCCAGACCACGTCCTCCTACTGACCTTACTTCCGCCTGTGCCCCGGTGGACCCTCCTCTTCCTTCCCACCGCTTATAAAGCCAGCCACATCCAGTCAGTCCCATCCTGGACTGAGTCATTTGAGACAACTCATTAATATTAATATTGACAATATACGGGGTGGAGCCCCAAACCTTTTCCATGTTTTTTTGTGTTTCTTTCTCAAGAGTTAACTCTTGATGGATAAACTTTTGGTCATTGCAATTCTCTGTTAGTTTATCTTATAAACTCAAGTAATGAGGCTAGTTTTAGGTTCTGACTTTGACTTTGTGTAAAAATACAACTCCTTTTGGTTCTCCCTATACTTAATCGCTCGTTACTCACAACTTCTCAGTTTTGACCTCTGCCTGTGTGACATTGTTCTTGTGTTTCATTTATCATCTCCTGGGGCCTCATGTATAAACGGTGCGTACGCACAGAAATGTTGCATACGAATGTTTCCACGCTCAAATCGCGATGTATAAAACCTAAACTTGGCGTAAAGCCACGCACATTTCCACGGTAACTCATACCTTGGCGTACGCAATTTCTCCGCTCGGTTTTGCAGACTGGCGGCACTCAGCGTCAAAGCAGTGCTACTGTTCCTGTGTGATCACCCTTTCTTTCTTAGCTCCACATTCCTGACGCAGCTTTATAAATACACTGAAATTAACTGCATATTGTTTATTAGTGTAATGTATCTGATTGTAATTAATCTGTAGCAATATAATGGTCTAGGGAATAGCCATAGTATTCCAAATACCATAACTGCTTTAGCGTTGTTACGCTCACTGCATCTTGTTCTTCTTTTTGCTGCTCCCATTAAGGGTTGCCATTGCGGATCTTCTTTTTCCATATTACTCTCACTGCACCACTCGGAGTATTTATATCACTGTATCTGAGTGTGTATCACAGCAGAAGCTGATCGGAAAGAGAATTATCAGTATACAGTTTCAAGTACACACTACCTCAACCACGGCAAAAAGCGTCAAAGCCTTTCCTGTACGGACCTCGCGTTTCAGAAACAGTTTCATCCCAAGAACTATAAACGCACTCAATCAGTCCATCAAGTGCTCCTTGTAGAACTGTTTGTACTTATAAGTACAATTACCTCACTGTAAACTTACACTACAGTTATAATATTGCACAACCTGCGCTACTTTATAAAGCGCGTATGATGACAATATCATTTTTAAGATGAAATGCAGCAAAATATGTTGCTTATAGTATACAGATAAAACTTTAACTTCATTTAAATAATCTGCATTGTTAATAATTAAACATGTGAGGACACGGTGCCGCAGCGTATAGCTAGTTCACGGATAGCTCCTGCCTTGCGCTGTATTATTGCTGGTGCTGACACGACACTGGAAGGATAGACGGATAGAATAATTAAACATGTACTACGAAGATATTTCAATGTTCCTTAAAAGTTTTGAAGAATCGGCGTTCTAAGCTTACAGATGGCTTAACGTCTATTACAGAGCTGATTGTGTGGCGATTGGGTATTTGGAGAAAGAAAAGTACGTTTGAAAGAGACAGTACTTCTGTAATAAATTATTTCATCGAAGGTCGCACATGGCGCAGCAAGCCTCTTGCGTGAGATATGAACAATCACTGCGCCATCGTGTTCCCATGTTTAATAACATGCTTTCATTGCTATCATCATGAAAATGATATCACGTATACATCTCAGTATTTTAATTATTCAGAGAGCTGTAATATCTCAAATGTAATGGATTCTGTGTCCTGTCGGAGAAAGAGAAAGAACGGAAGCACGTAGTGATTCACACACATAGAGCACATAGAAGATCAAACACAGAACAAAGCATTTAACGTGCTACTTGAGAAACTAGTAAAATAAACAATTTTAAGATGAGGTTTATGATGTTCTACTTTAATGGCAAAATAAACTACGTGATTAAAGTGGAAATTTCGAGATTAAAGTTGACATTTCGTGCTTTTTTCCCACTGTGTGCCAATTTTTTTTTTGTCTGTACCCTAATAAGCTTTCATATGACACTCAGACGGTGGGCTACGACTTGCCTTTTCACGGCGACTTTGATATGTGATTTCTTTTTTATTTCGGGTACTGTGCGACTTTGTGAACTTGATCTTTCGAGTTTCTCCGACACTCTGTCACTCGATCAACTTTCTTTTGTTGATTATACCACTGTTTAAACCAACAAATAGTATGTTTTTCCTTTGCCTCCACTTGGTATTTGCTGAAATTCTTATATTTTCCCCTGTGCTTTTCCCATTGTCTTTTCACAGAAGGCTATTTATATTGATTTGCATATTCAAAGAGGCGTAATTCTGGGAGGAGTTGGGGCGGGACAGAAGGCACGTGCACGTGCGTTACTTTTCACGCGGATCGGGATTTATGTAGTGGAAGAACGTAAAATTTTGCGTGCACACAGATTCCTGGATCTGGATTTTTCTGTGCGTACGCACAATCCCGCTTTTGTGCTTACGCCATGTTATAGTGTGAGTTCTACGCACGGCGTTATACATGAGACCCCTGGTCTGTTACCAGACTCACAATAAGCTTTGGGGACACAAAGATGTTCGTAGCTTCACCATCATACTCTGCATGTCACTGTTTCTCTGTCAGTAGATCACACTATAGGAATTTTTACCACAAGCTCCAACCCCAAGTTGACCTGAACTGCAAGGTAGCAGTGCCACTGAGCCACAATGCCTCAAACAACAAATGATGTGGAGAGGAGAACCATAAACAAAATACAGCAAATGGCCACAAACTAGCAATAAGTAAAACACACATATATTTATCTTATATATAAACGTCTGCACATGGAAGTGTGTGCATCTGTCTGTGAGAGGTGGAGTTGGGGTAAGGGCTCCACCTCTGAGGAAACAGAAAACTCGCTTATCTGCTAATATCACAAGTGAGGCCAGCACATCAGCAAAACGAAATCTCAGAAGAAACATAAAGTCACTTAGCCTCTAACATTGGCAAAACGATATCCCTTTTACTTTTCCTCCTGCCATTAATGCACAAGCAATGCGAGCATGTTGGCAAAACGAATCCTCCTAGGAGAGAGACGCCCAGAATAGTTCATTTCAATTACCTGACATCTCTACATTTCAATTTTTTTCTGATGATTTCAATAGTTTCTAGGACCTCGGGCTTTTTACAGCACGGGCTTACACAGCTAGTTTACAGTATATATACTGTATATATTTATGTCTGTGTGTGTGTGCATGTTACGCTTGGGTCACAGATTTGCACAGAGACACAGGAGGTTGTAGAAAAAAAGCAACTTTATTCAAAGCACTGCAAACAAACATTTGTCTCTTTTCAAAAGTTTAAACGTGCTCCATGACAAGTCAGGGATGACAGTTCCGCCAGGAGCAGAGAATGTCAGAGAGAGAGAGAGAGAGAGAGAGAGAAACAAAACAACCAATTCCAAAGCTGACAGGCACTGCACAATACTTTTAAGTAAGCGGAGTACCGTATGAGAGGTTTATCGCGCGTTATAGCGCAAGTAAGAAGGGTAAGGAGCAATGTGAAGGTAGACTGTCAGCCGTTTCAGGGGTTTTCCCAGGGGTGTCTGTGTCCTCTGAGGGTGCGATCAGAGCTCCAGCTTACACCCCCCTCCTCAGCTTTATTCACATTCTCATGAATCAAGTGACTCTCTGGACCAGGTTCATACAGCCATGATAATACGTCTGCGTTGACATGCTCAGAGCCTGGTCGATGCTTTACCGTAAAACTGTAAGGTTGTAAGCCCAGAAACCATCTCATGAGACGAGAGTTTGTATCTTTCTGACGGTATAACCATTGAAGTGGAGCATGATCAGTTACCAAAGTGAAATTTCGACCCCATAAGTAATAACGAAGCGCTTCGACAGCCCATCTAATCATCAAACATTCCTTCTCTATTGTCGAATAATTGTGTTCCCTAGGAAGTAATTTCCTACTCAAATTTGTGATAGGGTGCTCTTCTCCATCAAAAATCTGTGACAGGACTGCGCCTACACCAAACTTACTTGCGTCCGTTTGTAAGACAAAATCCTTTGAGAAATCGGGATTTCGCAGAACCGAATAAGTAGACAAAGCAGTTTTCAAATCACAGAAGGAACGTTCACAAATTTCTGTCCATAAAATAGGGCGGTTTCTCCTGCCTTTTGTAAGTTCTGAAAGAGTAGCAGCCCTATGTGCAAAGTTAGGGATGAACCTTCTGTAGTAACCAGCAAGCCCCAGAAAGGCGCGTATCTGTTTCTGTGTTTTTGGTCGCGGGTAAGCAAGAATCTCTTCCACTTTCCTTAATTGTGGCCGAAGTAAACTCCTGCCCATAGAATAACCTAAGTAATGAGTCTCAGACATACCCAGTTTACATTTCTTTGGGTTAGCAGTAAGGCCAGCCTGTCTCAAGCTTTCAAGAACAGCTTGAAGTCACTCTAAATGCGTTTGCTAATCATTGCTGAAAATCACGACATCATCAAGATACGCCCCGGAATATTCAGAATGAGGACGCAGGATCTGATCCATCATACGCTGGAAAGTTAGAGGTGCCCCATGAAGACCAAACGGGAGTCTCGTAAATTCGTAAAGTCCGTCAGGAGTTGCGAATGCTGTTTTCTCACAACTGCCAGTCTCTAGAGGCACCTGCCAATAACCCTTCGTGTGATCTAGCATAGAGATATAGCTCGCCTGACCCAGTTTTTCCAACAGCTCGTCAACACGGGGCATCAGATAAGCATCAAATTTAGAGACCTTATTTAAGCGCCTGAAATCGATACAGAAGCGAACTGAACCATCTTGCTTTGGGACTAACACGACCGGGCTGGACCAGTCACTTTTACTTTCACGTATTACACCTAATGCCAGCATCTTCTTGACTTCCTTGCACACAATATTTCGTCGCGCTCCCGGAATCCGATACGGCCATATCTGTACCCGAACATTGGGTTCAGTAGTGATTTTATGTTCTGCAAACCGCGTGAGAGGTTTATC
Organism: Erpetoichthys calabaricus; assembly: GCF_900747795.2. Lineage (NCBI taxonomy): Eukaryota > Metazoa > Chordata > Cladistia > Polypteriformes > Polypteridae > Erpetoichthys > Erpetoichthys calabaricus. Next base: position 37,969,562 of record NC_041400.2, on the reverse strand, counting down.
GCGCATTATAGCGCAAGTAAGAAGGACAAGGAGCAATGTGAAGGTAGACTGTCAGCTGTTTCAGGAGTTTTCCTAGGGGTGTCTGTGTCCTCTGAGGGTGCGATCAGCGCTACAGCTTACAATATACTGTATATATTTATGTCTGTGTGTGTGTGCATGTTATTGCACTCACAGAGTTCCCGTGTTCGGGACACTGACTGGCCGAGCCACAAAGCGGTGGTATGAGATTGCCTCATTCCACTGTCTGAAGTTGGTATGTGGCCACAGTACAGATTAACTAGTGATATCAAGCATCCATCCATTTCCCAACCCGCTGAATCTGAACACAGGAGGTCTGCTGGAGCCAATCCCAGCCAACACAGGGCGCAAGACAGAAACAAATCCTGGGCAGGGCGCCAACCCTTCGCAGGACACATATACACACACACACACCAAGCACACACTAGGGCCAATTTAGAATCACCAATCCACCTAAACTGCATGTCTTTGGACTGTGGGAGGAAACCGGAGCACCTGGAGGAGACACGGGGAGAACATGAAAACTCCACGCAGGGAGGACCCGGGAAGCGAACCCAGGTCTCCTAACTGTGAGGCAACTGCGCCACCATGCCGCCTAATATCAAGCATGAAAAAGAAAATTGGGCAGCAATGTAAAATGTGGGGTGGAAATGCTTAAAGCACCCATGCATGAAAGTTCTGCGTATGACTGCCACAGCTCTTTGATGTCATGCTGGCCTCACAAAGCATCATGGGGTGCAGGGAAAAAAATGTCCATCTAAGATGGCTGCACAATGAATGTCCATGAAGATATTCTGCAAACAAGGTCACGAGTGAACCCAGAATATTTGTTGTAATAAAATTCTTTAGCAAATTTTGTCAATCAACACCAGTGAAAAGTACCTGTGGACAAATTTCAAGTCTGTGGATTGAAAAACAAAGCTGTGCATAAAGAACAAAGAAAAAGAGATTGTACTTTATCAATAGAGAGATTTCTAAAGTGTATTAAGATGCATGTAACACAAATGAGAACAGGAACTCATATTGTTTTTAATAATTTATTACTAGCTCACTGATAATTCATACAAAAACAGCCATTCATAGCTGATTTGTAAATTGCTCTATAATACAAGTGTATTATATTCTTTAATTACCAATAGACAATACAGGGACCAATCAATTTACTTTGCACTGCAGGAACCTGCTTTTAACATCTAAGGCATGACAAGCTCCAGTTGTGCATTTACAGCAAATGACAATAAGCAAATAATGGGGTCTGCGCATTGAATCCACTCAATTCAGGCTTACTGAGCATATTTCAATGCTGCTGTCCTAATTTTTCCCTCTAATCATGCATTTGGTCACATATCTAATACCATAAATCTGTTTCAATGCTCAGCCTATTTCTAATATGAAATAGAAGACTATCTCTACATCTGCTCATCAAAATCACTACCCATATGATATTACTATTTCAGTCATACAAGTGGGGTAGCAAAGTCGTAGCTCACTTAGGCTGCCAAAATGTTTCTGCACAGCTTGCTTCCTCACATTAATTTTTTTCAATAAATTTCACTCTATTTTTGTATAGTGCTGTTCACTGAAGACAAGCTCAGCCTGCATACACAGACACAGAAATGCAAAACATTAGCAGAAGAGTCTATAACTAAGGTACATTGACATATACAAGCACGTGTTTCAACTGAAGTGATTAGTAATATAGAGGTCCTTAAACTCTGGGGAAAACATAACAGAAAACTGAAAAGAAAAGTAGATTTACTGAAGATGGGACCAGGAGGCAAGGGGAAAGGCAAAAACAAAACTCCTAGCTGGCAGTGTTCCTGAAGAAAATAAGCTTCCTGGTGTCCATTGTCCTTTGGACAACCAGACATCTTACATCAATAAATGTCGTCTAATATGGTGAAGTACAGCAGTGTCTATAACCGCTGTACACCAAAGGCTCCTATTCAAAGCTACTTGAATAAATAAGCATTGGCAGGATGACATTTTCCTTGTTTGATTATTCAGACGTGCACTCTCTGTCTGCCCTATACAGCAAACTGCATTGAGCACCTTGAGCATGGGAAAAGCACTATATAAATAAAATGTATTATTATTATTATTATTATTACAAACTGGTGTGAGCACATATAAAATGTTGCTCAATGTGTCCATTTCACAGGCTTATGACTTTTTAATTTCAGCTTACAAAATTGGGTGTACAATTAGGCTTAAATGGCAACACCAGTGCTCAACAATCTATGGATTCCACTGTATATTTATTCCACAAATTCTGTTTTGGAATAATGTGGCACAAACAGAACTATTTATTGAATATGTATGGAATGTATAGCAGGAAGGTCATTCCAAAAGTATTGAGTATATTGTATTTACTAAGAAATTGCTGTATTTTAACTTTAATTTTTCTTGTGTAATAAATGACATTACCTGTGTCAATCAAAGTCTTCACATTTGCAGTTTATTCTTATTACATTCACTTCCATGTAAGAGCCCAGTGCACTACACAATAATGACAAATATAGTATATCTAAAAACAAGGCAGCAATAAGTAGCAAACATAACGTTTAAACAGGATGGACCACGAAAAAGCAGTCTGGTCTTAGTGTCAGTGTCATTAAGAACTTTTTTTTTAGCAATAAAGGAATGATAAATGCTATATGTTAAATTTGAAATAATTATTTTGTTATTATTAAAGAGTTTTATTAAAGAATGGTGCTGATCATTTAAGGGCTGTGTTGAAAATGTTCTCCATAGGCAGTGATGCAGAGTTCCATGCTTGTAGTTCTACAGTTGGCAGAATGAAGAGACTCAGGTTACATTCACACTACTAAGTTTTAATTTTTAAAATGCAGATATTAGTCTCTGTTACTGTCTTAATTCTACCCTACCCTGGTGTTTTGCAACACCCAAAAACAGAGACTTTCCAAAATGCCCTCCAGCACTGTATATTTCTGAAAATGTTGCAGTGTGGATGGGTGAAAACAAATAGTTCTGAAAATGCAGGCTGTAATTGTGCTCTGATTGGTTCCTTCTTATTGCTTGGCCCTTCCCTGATTGGATCCAGCAGATTACAACTTGTCACTCCGTGATTGGTCACCCTTCATGGAAGAAAACCATATTCCAACGTAGTAGACATTGAGGATTTGCTTGTTCATGGTGCTTGTTGTGTTGTACTTCTAAATTTCATTTGTACAGTTTAAATGTTCACACATGCACACAAGGTATATAATTTACTGGTTGCTACAATTTTGCAATGAATCCCATGACCTGATGTGTTTCTGTCCCGTCATGGAGCTAACTTCCTCTTCTGCCGTTGCGCGAATGCCCATTGTAGACAAATGGCTACATCATATGCGTTTTCAGCTGCATTAATGTGCACAGAGATATTTTCATAAACAATGTGAAAATGCTAGCGTGGACAGAATTTTTTTCTGTTTTTAGATGAAAATGTTTTACAGTGGAGGAAGCCTCAGTGTTTTATAGGTTTAAATCAAACAACAGCAAGAAGCAGTCATTAACGATAAAATGTCTCTAAACTCTACATTTCAGATCACACAACACTCACTCTTTCAAAACCTAGCGGCAGAACAGATCAGGTGTGCAGTAACGTCTGTCCTTCCATCTTCCAAATCCGCTTAATTCTGAATAGGGAAGCTGGAGCCTATCCTGGCAAGCATATTAACACGTTCATGAAAAGAGACGTCATTGCTTCTTTTTTGATGACTTATGAGGACTTCCTTCTGTAGTATACATTATGTGTGTATTTTTGCTTTTATAAAAGATTTTTCATTACAGAATTTAATTCTTATATTGTTTCATGTTTTGAACTGAAATGAGCAAATTCTTTATTTTTACCATCTTGAATTTCATTATTTACACAATGTCTTAGGACTTGCCACACGTGACACCATGTATACATATGGCAGTGATCATGTCTTCAGGTTATCCCTTGGTGGATACAAAAACCCACTCGTTATCAGTGCGAGTTACTGTAGCTTCTTGTCAAGTGTCAGGTTTTGATCTTCTAGTTTTGAATGCTTTGATCTTTGACTCTCAGTCTTTATCCTGCCCTTTAGTTTTGGTGGCTTGGTGTAATTTTGGTTCCCGATATTTTTTATCCTCACTTTCCATTTTTTAACTACGATTCCTTGTCTTTCATGTCACCTCCTGGTCCTTTTGCTCTAAACCTCTATACTTGCAGTGTCGCCACATTTTCCATAACATCCATGCATTTATTTCCATGTATACAACTCCATCTGATGTTGCATCAAAACATTCAAATGTTCATTTCATATCCAGCACACTGCAGCTGATGGCTACAAATATGGAAGCAGCACAAGTCTTTAGTCTTGTGGTGCAGGTTCAATGAATACAAGGACGCTGTCATGAAATGCAAGGGTTGTAGCATACAAGCCAATAGGGAACTCGGATGAAAAACAATATTTCCAAAAATTATAATTTGAGTGAACAAAAGTAAAAAATATGTGTTTTCTTTGGCTGCTGTTAGGGATTGATTCCAGGGGCCGACAAGAGAAAGTCAGGAAAATGCGACCTCTTTGTTACAATCTTTGTTAGTCTAACTATTATACAGTATACTACAGTAGTTTACACCTCATGCTATAGCAGCAAAGAAAGAAAAGAAGAACGAATAAGGACAGATACGTATTTTAAGAGTCTAAGAAAACTTGTCCAATTATATAAACTACTGGGGGTTATGACAGAGGCAATGGGTGCAAAGCAAGAAGCAGATCTACAGTATATACAGCTGCAGCCATTGTAAGACCCATTCACTCACACACACACACACACACACACATGCACACCCTCACACACACACACACACACGCGCGCACACACACGCACACCCTCACACACACATACACACACATCAGGCCAGTTTAGTGTTGCGAGTTCATCTAACACAAATGTCAGGGTAGGAAATCCAAAGCAGACATGTCAAGAACATGGAAACTCCACCATCACCACTGTTAATTTTGAACAATCTGAATGCTGACTTTTATTAAAAACTAAAAAGACTAGAATTAATATTAACACTTACAAAATGTAGGAATCATCCAGAACTCTTGACTATTTGCACAGTATTCGTTAAAGCTGATTTTAATCTTCTGGCCCACTCACTACCACAGCCTGCTCGGTATTTTCTAATACCCAATTCCAGATGGTTTAGTGTGTCATATTCTATTTGTTGTAACTAAAGTGTTATTCACAAAACAGTTCTTTTAATGAAAATAATAATCAGCAAGACCCCTGGGACACTTGTACTAAACAATCAAAGAATCACTTTCTTCAAGACATTTAGAAGGATTTACGAGTAATTTTACAACTACAGATCTAGATGTGCACTGTAATCTCTAATTAGAGACCAATAAGATTCAATTTTGCCCATTGTGTCCAGTTCAAAGATATGAGGGTTGCGGCTTATCCTGGCAGCACAAAAAAGTAACCAACCCTTGAGGGGGCAAGAGTTGATTACAGGGCGCCCCCTTACTACACCCATCCATTTACTTATTATTAAAAATGTTCAGAGTTGTGGGTGCTGGAACGTGTCCAAGCAGCATCAACCACAAAGCAGGAAACAACACACAACAAGGAGCCACTCAATCATAACGCACACACACACACCAAAACTTAATCCTTCTGGGCCAATTTAAAGCAAACAATGGACCTGCGACACACATGTTTGGGCTGTAGGAGGAAAACTCCAATGTCCAGAGAAAGATACATGAGGACTTGGGGGGCATGCAAACAACAGGCAATGACTGGAGTGTAATTTAAATGCAGTCTTAAAGGAGGTGTGAGGCCACCACAGTAACCACTGTCATCTGCTCAGTCATTTTGAATGTTAAAAATATTTTTGAACTGCTTATGCTCATTTCTATTATATATAATCAGTGCATATAAGTTAAATAATAAAACTAGAATAATGCTGATGCCTTTTAAAAAGAGGAAAATAGCATAATGGTAGATTGTATTTGGTTAAATCTCAATATTGAATAAAGCTCTCCAATCTGGGCAGCCAAAACTAACATACTTAGGTAGCAGAGGTGGGAGGGGCTTACAGTATTCATGAAAAACAAAGAATAAAAGAAAGTTAAAGGGAGCTTCTGTCTAATGTTATATAGTGTTAGCACTTACTGCCCATATGACTAGCTTTAAAAATCATTTACCTGGGGTCTTAAGAAAGATAGATAGATAGATAGATAGATAGATAGATAGATAGATAGATAGATAGATAGATAGATAGATAGATAGATAGATAGATAGATAGATAGATAGATAGATAGATAGGAGAAAAGCTCATTTATAGATAGATAGATAGATAGATAGATAGATAGATAGATAGATAGATAGATAGATAGATAGATAGATAGATAGATAGATAGATAGATAGATAGATAGATAGATAGATAGATAGATAGATAGATAGATAGATAGATAGATAGATAGACAGAGAGGACTTTTACAATAGGCAGTATGATATCAAACCTCCCCATCAATCTTTGGCTTTTTAGTGGAACTGAAAATGATGTCACATTTAATGTGAAAACAACAATAGTGAAGATTGCTGTAATGAGAAACTGGGATGAGTTGAGCCAGAACAGACTGCCTAAGGCTGCAACAGATTAACTGAGATGCCGGTGATATGTTTAAGCAAACAATCCTCTGAACAGGTGTCTTTATCTTTCTTTGTCTTCTCTCCATATGTTTCTCTTTTATGTGTCAGCACACCGCCCTGGGCTGTAAAGATGATGATGCCATTTCTAGGTCTATCTTTCCATGATCAATATCACTGTCAATGCATGCATTTAACCTGACATATTCTTCAATGATTAGGAGCTTGGCTACTGTGAAGCCAGCAGACACAGAGGGTCACTAGGGACAGTAGTAAGAAATGCTGCCCTACACAGAGTGCTTGGCTATAAGCGAAAGAAGTGGATATTTCTGAGCTTGCTTTTCATTATTTGAAGTGTTCCTTTGCCCACTTGTTTTAAAACTCTATAAGGTTAATAAGTGGGGGGTGGGGAGTAAGTGTAGTTTAATAATAATAATAACAATAATAATAATAATTTTTCACATTAATATAGCACTTTTCTGACTACTCAAAACATTTTACACAGTGAATGGGGAGCCACTTCAACCACGACTATTGCGCAGCATCCACCTGGTTGATGCGACAGCAGCCATTTTGCACTAGTACGCTCACCACACATTAGCTGTTAGGTGGTAAAGTGGTGAGAGAGAGCCAGTTAGAGACAGGGGATGATTAGGGGGCAATCACTAGGATAAACTCTACTCCTTACGAAGGATGCCCAGGGACCTTAAATGATCACAGAGAGTCAGGACTTTGGGTTTACATCCCATCCTAAGGACAGCACCATTTTTACAGCTCAGTTTTAGGTGTGTACAGGAGGGTGTACTGGCATGGAAAAGGAAAAGTATTTAGAATGTATGCAATGCCACTTAAAATCTAATTTTAAATACAGTACAGTTAAAATATAACATCAAATTACAGTCAATTAATAAAGAAAACATAATGCTGAAAAAATAAACCATGAGCTAACTTGTTCTTAATCTTCACCTGTTTAAACATCATTTCACATATAGCTGTCTGATTCTGCTGTAATGGTTAGTGCTGCTGCCTCATTCAGTAGCTCTGCAGTCCTGATTTCAAATCTCTGCCCATATGCAGTGTGGTGAGCGGCTGGGGGCGGTACCCAGTCTATATGCCCGGAAGAACCGAAGGAGGGATTACGCCTCCTCCGGACCATGAGAGGGTGACTGCCCTGGTGGCTATGACCATGGGAAAGAAGCATGGAAGCTCAACCCTATAGGGGCCCATGGTCACTGCCAGGGGGTGCCCAAATGCCTGGAGAGTCCTGGTCCTCAGCACTTCCGCCACACCCGGAAATGCTGGGGGGGACGAAGACCAGGGACACCTGGAGTGCTTCCGGGTGCACAGCCGGTACTTCCACCACACCAGGGAGTGCCGGCAGAAGTTCATCGGGAGGTACCTGGAGCATTGAATGGCCATTGAATGGAGGGAGGCAGCCCCTTTCATATTCACCTGGATGTGCTCCAGGTACTGTACCTCCCGATGAACTTCTACCGGCATTCAATGGAGGGAGGCAGGTGGAAGAGGACAGAAGGCATTGCAGAGAGAGGCCTAAGGGTGACTGGTGCAGGGGCACTGGGTTGTGCGTGCAGTTGTTCATATTGAAAATGTATAATAAACATATGTTGGTGTTTGAACCATCGGTGTCTGCCTGTCTGTGTCCTGGCGATCTCCCACAGCAGTTTGAATGAACTTTCTCCAGTTCTCTAATATTTCTTCACAAACCCAAATATTTGTGCATTAGGTTACCTGCATAGAATTTGTCCTGGTGTAGATGTACAGTATGCCTAAGTGTGCCCACATCCAGCGTGTTCCAAATTCAGTGTTGGTTAATGTCGAGTGCCTGAAGCCCCACAAGCCCTGAAATGGATTAAGATCATTCGATACCAGATGGATGCATGAATGGCTAGAAGCGTACACAGTCTGTGTCTATCACAGTTGCAAAGCTTTGCTCTCCAAGAGTGTATTCTGCTTTATGGCTTCCTAATATCTATGAAGATCCTGACTTATTGGTATTTACACCGATACTAAGTGACATTCTGCTGTTTTCAGTGATTTTAATTCTTGATCATTGTTTCATAATATCCACTTGACCTTTGTATTCCTGCTTATGTTAACTGACATTACTTTACTTTAAATTTATTTTATGGGATTGTATTAAGGGTGATTGTGGTCATTGATTTCATTCTCAAATTGTTTGAACACTTTAATTCATTTATCATTTTTGTAGACCATGCCTAAGCTGCTGGTAGCTCTGTATCCTGCATGGGATGGTGGACCAGAAACCTTAAAGGACACATTTTAAATACTGGTAGCCATTTAGTTTTTAAATCCATAAACCTATCCTGGCAGCATCTACCCCAAGACAGAAATCAAACAGGATGCCATTTCACACTCATGCACACACATTCAACTACACCAGAGTGTGCAGAGTAAGCCTCCAAAGACAAAGGGAGAGCATTCCAGCGTCAAGCAGTATTGTAAATTATTTCATATATGATAAAGATTTGTGAAAATGAAATAATATTCTAAACTTTCAGATGAATGGGATAACCCTGTACCATTGGCTAGAAATCTTTTAAAGATTTTTGTCGTCATTGTCAGACTTAAGATTCACACAAGGCTTTGAATATGTTCAGCATCTCTCCAAGACCTCAAAATGAGATTAAGCAGGTCCAGTAAAAACATGAGCAGGCGGATGGAAAGACCTTTGAAGGGGATGTTTACCTTGGCCAATTCAGTCGCTTCTAACACTCGGCAATCCTTTTCTTTACTCAGGTGGCTCTGAAGGGACTTCCAGGCTGCATTTCTCAAGCCTTCTCTTGTTGCATCACCTTGTAGTCGTTGGCAAAGTAATTCCAGACAATATACAGCACTGTAACGTATATACCATGTTTTTTCTTCATTGACTACAACAAACACAAGCATACATTTCGATTAAGATTCTGGTGCACCTCAGATTTTTCTAAACATGTTTTGTCACTCTGGGTAAGCAGCAAAAGCAAACAAATATACACCACCTCTAAAAAGTATTCATCCATTGGATGTTTTCACATTTAACTGTTACACAACACTGAATCACAATGGATTTAATCTGACTTATTTGATCAACAGAAAAAAAAATCATTATTGTAAAGGTGAAAGCAGAACTTTGTAAATTCACCTAAAGAGATTACAAATATAAAACACAAAATCATTGTTTATCTAAGGATTCACCCCCTTCAAGTCAGTGTTTAGTAGAGGCACCTTTGTCCGCCATGACAGCCTTGAGTCCATGTGGACAAGTCTCTGTCAGCTTTGCACATCTGCACACTGCCCTTTTTGTTCTTTCTTTTTTGCAAAACTGCTCAAACTCTCTATTAGGCTTCACAGAGATCAGGAGTGAGCAGCCTTTTTCAAGTTCAGCCACAAATTCTCAATCCAGTTGATATCTGGAGTCTGACTCGGCCACTCCAGAATTTTAGCAGTGCTGTTTTAATCCAAACAATTTCACTTCCAAGACGCAAGTTACTCACATACTGCATCAGGTTTTCCACCAGGATTTCCCTGGGCTTTGCTGAATTCATTTTATCTTCTATTCTTCTATTATCTTCTACAGAGAAGCACCCATGGCTTACAGTGGGGGTGTTGTGTTTTTGGTGATGTGCAGAGTTCAGCTTACACCAAACATGGGGTTTGGTGTCATGGCCAAAAAGCTCAATTTTGGTCTCATGAGACTACAGAACTTTGAGAATTCTCATAGATTTTAGGGGGTCTCCATCTCTGGCCTTCTTCTTGCACGATCACTCAATTTTTGTGGACTGCCAGCTCTAGTCAGATTTATACCTGTACCAAACTCAGTGCATTTTTTCTGCCCAAGGCAAAGTTGTAAATAGCGCCCTGCCAGACGTGTACAATGAAATATGGAGACTCGACTGGGAACGGTGCAGTATGGTTTGGGGGGGGGGGGCACGGTTTAGATGCCAAACAGTTAATTTACAGTTTGAAATGTCAAGGGTGCAGTTGATTACTTTTTGCAAAATCTGTTTACAAGTGTCAGAGAAATATACCCTTCAAAGGGTTCCATTTCAAAATCATTGGGCTGTATTAAGACACTTTATTTATTTATTTATTGCACTTTGATTTTTAAAGAAAAAAACCACATTTCTTCACATAATCATATTATCACTTAAAATACAATTATCAATCTTATAGGTCTCAATTTAAACCTCCAGCCAAAGATGTACCTGACAGATTCAATATAATCACGTAATTAAATTAAACTGAAGTATAATGATTATCACGGTGGCACAGTGGTAGCGCTGCTGCTTCGCAGTAAGGAGACCTGGGTTTGCTTCCTGGGTCCTCCCTGTGTGGAGTTTGCATGTTCTCCTTTTGTCTGCGCGGGTTTCCTCCGGGTGCTCCGGTTTCCTCTTACAGTCCAAAGACATGCAGGTTAGGTGCATTGGCAATCCTAAATTGTCCCTAGTGTGTGCTTGGTGTGTATGTGTGTGCCCTGCGGTGGGCTGTTCAGTCAGTTCATTTTTGATATTAAATGCACTGCTGACATTTGATAGAAAGACTATACAAAATTAAAATCTGGTTTGCTTTTCTCTGAATGCTGTCACTTTATGACAGGGACTTTAGAATGCTGAAGGAAAAATCCATTTGGGCATAGTAGTCAACGGCTTGGAGACCCCGCTTTGTAAGATTTCCAGCTGCCTAGGGCAGGCATCACGTTACAATGACTACCAGGGCAGGAAATGGGACATTTTAGCTGGAAACTTTTTTTTTAAGGACAACTGCTAACTGAGAAAGAGGAGGAGAGAGAAGGGAAACGTCAAACTAAAGTGCTTGGCTATCTGAGCCTAGGAAGACAGCAGAAGTGAAGTTCACCTAAGGACGTCCGCTATTTGTGGGGTGGCCACCCAGAAGAAAAGAAACAGAGAGGTGAATACCAGACAAGATGTATGGGTTTCGATATATGGCCTGATGTTTCTCCCGCTGGTGACATGGACTCACTCTCTATTCCTCAGGACAGCGAGAAACCTGCCATATCCATCTTCTGACTGTTTTTCTTCTACATCATTCAGCAAGAACTTTGAGACAGGATATTCATTGTCAGGGCGGCACGGTGGCGCAGTGGGTAGCGCTGCTGCCTCGCAGTTGGGAGACCTGGGGACCTGGGTTCGCTTCCCGGGTCCTCCCTGCGTGGAGTTTGCATGTTCTCCCCGTGTCTGCGTGGGTTTCCTCCGGGCGCTCCGGTTTCCTCCCACAGTCCAAAGACATGCAGGTTAGGTGGATTGGCGATTCTAAATTGGCCCTAGTGTGTGCTTGGTGTGTGGGTGTGTTTGTGTGTGTCCTGCGGTGGGTTGGCACCCTGCCCAGGATTGTTTCCTGCCTTGTGCCCTGTGTTGGCTGGGATTGGCTCCAGCAGACCCCTGTGACCCTGTGTTCGGATTCAGCGGGTTGGAAAATGGATGGATGGATATTCATTGTCATTTCATCTTAATCTTTAATTATTCACCTTCTTTTTATTTGTACTATTTGTTATATTTGTATCTCTTGATGTTTGTATTCGCACCGGAGATAAGGTATTTTGTCCTAAACGAGCGTCCTATCACCTTCTTATGTGCGTACTGTTTTCTTAATCACAATACACTTACAGATGTAATGAATTTCACCAATCATTGGCGGGAGCAGTAAGGGGGAAGAGGGGTCCAGGACTGAATATTTTAATGCTAATATATCTTTTGAACATCATTCACTTCCATTATGGGCAGTGAAGTGTAGCTATCCTACCTTTTATAAGGTGAATGTTACAGTTTAATGGGACTCATCTGCTTTGCCCTGAATTCCTCATCGATATTAATATTTTCAGTGTGCCAATGAACCTTTACTTGCAGTTTTCATAATGTGAATTGGAAAAGTTGTGATATAAAGTAAGCATTGTCCTTTATAACATAACATCTCAAGCTGCTTAACCCAATTCAATATTGCAAGGGGCTGGTAGCATCAGGTCCAAGGCAGGATCTAAGCCTGGATATGGCACCAGTCCATCACAGGGTTCAGTCCTAAACACACTTAACCGAACATGTATGTCTTTGGCAATGTGGAAATAAAGCTTAGTTAGACATGAAGAATATGCCAACTCCACACGCACAAAAGACTGAGCATAAGATCTGTGAAGCAAAGGTACCATCGGTGTGCCAGCCCATTGCTTTGTAGCTTTTTTGAACACTGTATACTGAAGAGCATCCGAACAAACAATTTATGTAATTAATGGAAATCAATACGCCTCTAGGAATGAATATGAAAAGTCAATTAATTTCCAAAAAGGGCTTCACATATTGAAGACATACATATTGAAATGCCTTTAGCACTGTGTTAGAAATATTCTGAAATCACTCAGACATGATTGTGGTATGTTTCTTAATAATATGCAAATGTCTATCAGCTAAGTATACAATGCATATATCAGTTCCACTTTATTACAAATAGTTCTATATATGTTAACACAACAGACACAAGTCACAGTGATTGTCAAGGACTCCTCACCTATTTTGCATTTCAGCCCATCCAGACAATGACAGACAGAAGTAAAGGACTCTAAGACGCAGATTTCCTTATGGTGCATATTGTTGTTAATTTATGGAATACTAGGCTATGCCCCTTATTTTGTAACCTTACAGAGTCATTTCATTAAGTAGTTAAATTGTGGCACCAGTTTCTCTCCATAGCTATTACTGATTTACTGATTTTCTTGCGGCACAGACAGAAGTTCTATTACCAAGCTCTCCATGCTCACCATACTGCTTAGTGAAAAGACGATGATGATGTATAGGCTTGTGTTAGAGCAGAGATGCAGTTCTGGAGACACCTATGACTTGTTGCATCTTCAGTGTTTATAGAATTGACCTTCAATGGACAATATCTTAGGCTGTAACTAAACTCCAGCAGTTTCCTCAAGACAAGATGTCTTGTCTTGTCATGTGAAGGCCACGCATAAGATCATAAGACATTTGAATAAACAAGAGGAGAACTTTTAGCTCATTGAGCCCTGCTTGTCCCTCACGAATTCCAGCTGTGTCTCTTTATACAGGCCATGCAATTTTATCTTGCCTTGTTGTCTTGAATAAAAGATTCCCTATGACTATAAAGATATATTGATTAATTGATTGATGGAAGAGTGATTGATACTAAAAAATAAAACTCTTGAAACTATTGGGATAACCCTCTTGTGAACCTAAAACTGGATTTACTTAAACAATTTATGGGTGATTGATTGAGATCATCATCTTCCTGTACTTTGTATTACACAAAATGGTCCTGATAGCAAGTCATAATGCAATCAGCGTTCGCAATGGGCATTTCATTTAATCACTTTTCAAATAAACACTTTCATAAATTGAGTCAAAAATGTGACATCATCTTCTGTTCCACTAAAAAGCCAAAGATTGATGGGGAGGTTTGATATCATACTGCCTATTGTAAAAGTTCTATCTATCTATCTATCTATCTATCTATCTATCTATCTATCTATCTATCTATCTATCTATCTATCTATCTATCTATCTATCTATCTATCTATCTATCTATCTATCTATCTATCTATCTATCTATCTATCTTAAGACCCCAGGTAAATGATTTTTAAAGCTAGTCATATGGGCAGTAAGTGCTAACACTATACTATATAACATTAAACAGAAGCTCCCTTTAACTTTCCTTGAGACTTTCTTTTATTCTTTTTTCATGAATAAGCCCCTCCCACCTCTGCTACCTAAGAATTTTAGTTTTGGCTGCCCAAATTGGAGAGCTTTATTCAATATTGAGATTACCCCAAATACACACTACCATTATGCTATTTACCTCTTTTTGAAAGGCATCAGCATTATTCTAGTATTATTATTTAACTTATATGCACTGATTATATATAATAGAAATGAGCATAAGCTGTTCAAAAATATTTTTAACATTCAAAATGACTGAGCAGATGACACAGTGGTTACTGCAGTGGCTTCACACCTCCTTTAAGACTGCATTTAAATTACATCCCAGTCATTGCCTGTTTTTTGCATGCACCCCCCCCCCCCCCCACCCCCAGTCCTCATGTATCTTTCTCTGGACATTGGAGTATTCCTCCTGCAGCCCAAACACGTGTGTCTATGTACACTAGCCACTTTATTAGGTACAACTGCTTGTTAACGCAAATATCTAATCAGGCAATCACATGGCAGCAACTCAATGCATTTAGGCATGAAGATATAGTCAAGATAACTTACTGAAGTTCAAACCAAGCATCAGAAATGGGAAGAAAAGTGATTTAAGTTACTTTGAATGTGACACATATTTCAGAAACTGCTGATTAACTGGGATTTTCATGCACAGCCACCTCTAGAATTTACAGACAATGGCCTAAAAAAGGGAAAATATCCAGTGACTGGCAGTTCCCTGGGCAAAAATGCCTTGTTGATGCCTGAGGTCAGAGGAGAATGGCCAAACCTGTTTTGAGTGGATAGAAAGGCAACAGTAAGTAACAGTAACAGTAACGGTAACAGTAACAGTAAGTCAAATAGCCACTCATTACAATTGAGGTATGCAGAAGAGCATCTCTGAACAAACAACACGTCAAACCTGGAAGCAGATGGGCTACAGCAGCCGGAGACCACACTGGGTGCCACTTCTGTCAGCTAAGAAAAGGAAACTTAGGCTACAATTCACACAAGCTCACCAAAATTGGACAACAGAAGATTTGGACCCCTTAGTACCAATTGACCATCATTTAAATACCACAGCCTACCGGAGTATTGCTGCTGACCATGTTCATCCCATTATATCCGCACTGTACCCATCTTCTGATGGCTACTTCCAGCAGGATAACGCGCCATGTCACAAAGCTCAAATCATCTCAAACCGGTTTCTGAAATACAACGAGTTCACTGTATTCAGATGACCTCCTCAGACGGAGCACCTTTAGAGATTCGCATCATGGATGTGCAGCCCACAAATCTGCAGCAACTGTGTGATGCTATCATGTCAATACGGACTCTGAGGAATATTTCCATCACAAAGAATTATGGGAGTTCTGAAGGCAAAAGGGGGGTCCAACCAGGTATTAGCAAGGTATACCTAATAAAGTGGCCGGTGATTCCCATAATTCACAACAGACACGTGTGACTGATTATTTCTTGGCAATATCTATCTATCTATCTATCTATCTATCTATCTATCTATCTATCTATCTATCTATCTATCTATCTATCTATCTATCTATCTATCTATCTATCTATTATTAAGCATAAATCGAGCCAACTTTTGATGTTGCACCAATCCAATGCTTCCTTTTATCAGGCTTATGTACGGCTTGCAATCAATGTAACGGTACATATTTGAGATGTGTAAGAAAAACTGGAATAATTCATGGAAAAGTTCACATAAAATGGAGAGAACATCCATCCATCCATTTTCCAACCCGCTGAATCCGAACACAGGGTCACGGGTGGAGAGAACATGTAAACTCTAAACCCAGTCTCCTAGTGGTGTTAATCAATCATAGCGTGCTTAACATAATATGAAATTAAATAATACAGCCATAAACAAAGGGGTTGACCTACTCCAATAATACTGTTCTCCTCACGGGGACTGGAGTAAAGCTTCCCTCCACAGGAGGAGGGCACAATTTCATATAACAAATTAATATAAACAATGATGGTGAAGAAACACATTATCTCTGACTTGAAAAATCATGAACTTGTCCTTTACTTGTCGTGCTAATGAGTGAAGTCAGGTTGCCCATGACCTTGTAGGTTATAACATCAGGGCTGCAGAAGAGAGCTTTACTCCAGCCCCCATGAGGACAACAGCACTTTTGCATTATGCCAACCCCTTTGTTTAATTGTGAAGACAATGAGTAGAGTCCCGTTACCCATGTTCTTCTTAAACTTTACAGGCTTTACTGCTCCAGTAATGGCACACTGAGATCCCAAGTGATAGAACGGATGGACTCCACATTGAAATGTGCTTCTTATGTAACATAGTGCCTGCTGGCAATACTCATATGCACCTAAAGTCATCCATTAGAAGAAATCAAATTAACAAAACGATTTTGTTGGTTGGGACCCCTACTCCTCTTTTTCTCTTAACATCTTTTTTGTACAAAGTAAATTAATTGACTTTACAGCTTACAGTATATTAGGTTTTGAGAGATTTCTTAACATTTTTATGAAGATCCAAAACGTCTTGCAAAGTTCAAGGACAAATGTAATTACAGCTAATTTCTAAACCTGGCTCCTGTGAATTTATAGCCCATTAGCATTAAAGACATAAAGTAAGGCTGCCCTCAAACGCCATTGGTGGGCATTGCACTCCTATAAACCAGACCTATTTTATGATCCATCAAGAATTGCAGACTACATTATCCACCAAAATCACAACCATAAATTTGTGTAAGACTTTTAGCAGCATGTTTCCAGATTAGAAATTTCTAATGCGTGTGGCTCTGAAGCTTTTTCAAGTGGAGAACTAAGACAGCAGTTTATACGGCTGCTAAGTAAATCTTACAGCAAACAAAGAGTAACTTTAGAGATCACATTAAAAAGGGTAAAATGGTCTAGAAGGTAAGTAATATTCAACCTTGGAATGTATTTGAATTATTTTGTATAAGAACGAATTATAATTGAAAAAAACAGCTGCCCTTTTTTTAGACTCCTTACCTGTATTCCAATTGAAATCCATTCATCTATTATCAAAGCAGAATAATTTAGTTTAGGGTCGTGGGGCTGACGCTGATCTTGGCAGTGTTGGAGAACCAGCCTTAGACAAGGTGCCAATCTACCACTGGGTAGAAACAAACCAACTCAAAGTTGACAATTAGCCTAACATGTATACCAATTGGGCGGCACGGTGGCGCAGTGGTAGCGCTGCTGCCTCACAGTTAGGAGACCCGGGTTCGCTTCCCGGGTCCACCCTGCGTGGAGTTTGCATGTTCTCCCCGTGTCTGCGTGGGTTTCCTCCGGGCGCTCCGGTTTCCTCCCACAGTCCAAAGACATGCAGGTTAGGTGGATTGGCGATTCTAACTTGGCCCTAGTGTGTGCTTGGTGTGTTTGTGTGTGTCCTGCGGTGGGTTGGCACCCTGCCCGGGATTGCTTCCTGCCTTGTGCCCTGTGTTGGCTGGGATTGGCTCCAGCAGACCCCCGTGACCCTGTGTTCGGATTCAGCGGGTTAGAAAATGGATGGATGGATGGATGTATACCAATAGAATGTGGGAAGAAAAGCTCAGATGGGCACAGGGAGAACATGCAGACTCCATATACTCAGTGACCAGACTAGGATTTAAATCCAGTGATCCACAGCTGTGGGACACTCAGACAAACTGTTTCCCAGTATGAGAAAAAGAACCAACTAAAATACCACATGGTTTGTTTCCACTAACACTCACCATTGCTGTTTGGCAAGGATTTCCAGTTTAAAAGCCAAAGCAGTCCTGACTGGTTCAAGTCATTTTTCTGTGTGCACGGCCTCTTGCCAACTAAAGCAGTCTTCTGTATTTCTGAGTTACATCCATTCAAGCAAATCTCTGTTAATGTGGTGCTATAGACATAGATCAGTTGCCAAGGCCAGGCTGATAAACCTCTTCGTATTGGCACATGCTGAAAGAAAGAAACAGAAAAGCCAAAAAAAAAAACCAAGAAATAATTAATTATTTAAATCAGTTTCAAGAGATGCACCTATACACATGATGACAGCAGGCTGAATAATAAAGAGATAATTTACAGAGATCATGCCGTAGAGCTGAGCGTAAATGGAGGAAAACTAAACTAACTATTGACTATGAAATATTAAAAGTTAAAATAACAGAATACAATAACAAGGTCCGTCTTGAGAGACGCTGCTATTTCTCTAAGATTATAAATAACAATGCTAGTAATCCCAGAGTCTTATTTTCAACAATTGATCATCTGTTAAACCCAGGTAACTCAAAGGAATGCCTCCTAAGTACTTCCAGTAAAACCTGTGAGGCTATCGCTGTATTTTTCAATCAAAAAATTAATGATATTAGAAATAACATAGTATATCTCCCCAACACTAAGGATCCTCCTAAACCCCAGTACTCCATAATAAACAAATTAAAGTCTTTCACTAGGATAGATTTACCTGATTTACATAAAATAATTTCTCAAATGAAACCCTCCACCTGTGTCCTTGACCCAATACCAACTAATTTTTTCAAAGAAGTATCGGGCGTGCTTAGTGATAATGTTCTTGACATAGTAAATTCGTCATTAGGTACGGGGGTCTTCCCAGACTGTCTTAAGACTGCGGTAGTTAAACCCCTACTTAAGAAAAATAACCTCGATCCCTCTGCTCTTGAAAATTATAGACCCATCTCTAACCTGCCTTTCTTAAGTAAAATTCTAGAGAAGGCAGTCATTATACAGTTAAATGAGCACCTCAATAAACATGCTATTCTTGATAAATTTCAGTCAGGTTTTAGAACAAATCACAGCACAGAAACTGCACTCATTAAAGTAGTAAATGACTTGCGGGTAAATGCCGACAGAGGCCATTTATCTGTTCTCATCCTCTTAGATCTGAGTGCCGCATTTGACACCATTGATCATAATATTCTTAAGAATCGCCTTAGTCAATGGGTGGGCCTCTCTGGCAGTGTCTTAAATTGGTTTGAATCCTACCCGGCAGGGAGAAAATTCTTTGTTAGTTGTGGTAATTATAACTCAAAGACACATGATATCCTATATGGTGTTCCACAAGGCTCTATCATGGGTCCGCTGCTCTTCTCAATCTACATGCTTCCATTAGGTCAGATTATCTCAGGGCACAACGTGAGCTACCACAGCTATGCTGATGACACACAGCTGTATTTATCAATAGCACCTGATGACCCCGAATCTCTTGATTCGCTAACACAATGTCTAACCTGTATCTCAGAATGGATGAATAGTAACTTTCTCAAATTAAATAAAGAAAAAACCGAAATCTTAGTGATTGGCAATAATGGATACAATGAGGCTATTAGAAATAAACTGGATGCATTAGGATTAAAAGTCAAATCGGAGGTAAAAAGCTTAGGGGTAACCGTTGATTGTAATCTGAATTTTAAATCGCATATTAATCAGATCACTAGGACAGCATTTTTTCACCTAAGAAACATAGCAAAAGTTAGACCTCTTATATCATCGAAAGATGCAGAGAAATTAGTTCATGCGTTTGTTTTCAGTCGGCTAGATTACTGTAACGCACTCCTCTCAGGACTACCCAAAAAAGACATCAATCGTTTGCAATTAGTGCAGAATGCAGCTGCTAGAATCCTTATCAGGAAAAGAAAATCCGAGCACATTTCTCCAGTTTTGATGTCACTACACTGGTTACCTGTGTCATTCAGAATTGACTTTAAAATTCTGCTTATGGTTTATAAAGCTTTAAATAATCTCGCCCCGGCTTATATATCGGAATGTCTGACACCTTATATTCCAAATCGTAACCTCAGATCCTCAACTGAGTGTCTCCTTAGAATTCCAAGAGAATTCCAAAATCTGGAATAGCCTGCTAGTAGGAATTCGCCAGGCTAATACAGTGGAGCACTTTAAAAAACTACTGAAAACACATTACTTTAACATGGCCTTCTCATAACTTCACTGTAATTTAATCCTGATACTCTGTATATCCAATTCATTATAATAACTATTCATTCAAAATCTGTACTAACCCCTACTCTCTCTTCTGTTTCCTTTTCCGGTGTCCTGCTGGTGGTGGCGTGCGCCACCACCATCTACCCAAAGCACCATGATGTTCCAACAATGATGGATGGATTAAAAGCCAGAAGTCTGTACAACCATCAGCATCAAGTGACTCCGTGAAAAACCCGAACTACAAAGAGGACTATTTCATTTATGTTAGGTAGAATGCCCAGAGGGGACTGGGCGGTCTCGTGGCCTGGAACCCCTGCAGATTTTATTTTTTTCTCCAGCCTTCTGGAGTTTTTTTTTTTGTTTTTTCTGTCCACCCTGGCCATCGGACCTTACTACTTTCTACGTTAACTAATGTTGTCTTATTTTAATTTCTTATTTTGTCTTTTATATTTCTTCTCTTCATTATGTAAAGCACTTTGCGTTACTTTTTGTATGAAAATGTGCTATATAAATAAATGTTGTTGTTGTTGTTGTAAAGAGTTTACAAATGAACAAGGTGGAAAACATCTAGGATTTTTCAACTTTGGCCCTTTGGTATTATAGCACACTTGCTCGGCACATCCCCACTTTGAGATTTTGTTATCAACAATTTATTATGAAACCCACTTGGTGTAGTTCAAGGTTAGGGAAGTCAGAGGCCATCTATCTATCTATTAATGAACTTTTCTCCTATCTATCTATCTATCTATCTATCTATCTATCTATCTATCTATCTATCTATCTATCTATCTATCTATCTATCTATCTATCTATCTATCTATCTATCTATCTATCTATCTATCTATCTATCTATCTATCTATCTATCTTTCTTAAGACCCCAGGTAAATGATTTTTAAAGCTAGTCATATGGGCAGTAAGTGCTAACACTATATAACATTAGACAGAAGCTCCCTTTAACTTTCTTTTATTCTTTGTTTTTCATGAATACTGTAAGCCCCTCCCACCTCTGCTACCTAAGTATGTTAGTTTTGGCTGCCCAGATTGGAGAGCTTTATTCAATATTGAAATTTAACCAAATACACTCTACCATTATGCTATTTTCCTCTTTTTAAAAGGCATCAGCATTATTCTAGTATTATTATTTAACTTATATGCACTGATTATATATAATAGAAATGAGCATAAGCAGTTCAAAAATATTTTTAACATTCAAAATGACTGAGCAGATGACAGTGGTTACTGTGGTGGCCTCACACCTCCTTTAAGACTGCATTTAAATTACACTCCAGTCATTGCCTGTTGTTTGCATGCCCCCCAAGTCCTCATGTATCTTTCTCTGGACATTGGAGTTTTCCTCCTACAGCCCAAACATGTGTGTCGCTGGTTCACTGTTTGCTTTAAATTGGCCCAGAAGGATTAAGTTTTGGTGTGTGTGTGTGCGTTATGATTGAGTGGCTCCTTGTTGTGTGTTGTTTCCTGCTTTGTGGTTGATGCTGCTTGGACACGTTCCAGCACCCACAACTCTGAACATTTTTAATAATAAGTAAATGGATTGGTGTAGTAAGGGGGCGCCCTGTAATCAACTCTTGCCCCCTCAAGGGTTGGTTACTTTTTTGTGCTGCCAGGATAAGCCGCAACCCTCATATCTTTGAACTGGACACAATGGGCAAAATTGAATCTTATTGGTCTCTAATTAGAGATTACAGTGCACATCTAGATCTGTAGTTGTAAAATTACTCGTAAATCCTTCTAAATGTCTTGAAGAAAGTGATTCTTTGATTGTTTAGTACAAGTGTCCCAGGGGTCTTGCTGATTATTATTTTCATTAAAAGAACTGTTTTGTGAATAACACTTTAGTTACAACAAATAGAATATGACACACTAAACCATCTGGAATTGGGTATTAGAAAATACCGAGCAGGCTGTGGTAGTGAGTGGGCCAGAAGATTAAAATCAGCTTTAACGAATACTGTGCAAATAGTCAAGAGTTCTGGATGATTCCTACATTTTGTAAGTGTTAATATTAATTCTAGTCTTTTTAGTTTTTAATAAAAGTCAGCATTCAGATTGTTCAAAATTAACAGTGGTGATGGTGGAGTTTCCATGTTCTTGACATGTCTGCTTTGGATTTCCTACCCTGACATTTGTGTTAGATGAACTCGCAACACTAAACTGGCCTGATGCGTGTGTGTGTGTGTGTGTGTGTGAGGGTGTGCATGTGTGTGTGTGTGTGTGTGTGTGTGAGTGAATGGGTCTTACAATGGCTGCAGCTGTATATACTGTAGATCTGCTTCTTGCTTTGCACCCATTGCCTCAGTCATAACCCCCAGTAGTTTATATAATTGGACAAGTTATCTTCTGTCTATCTAATAAATAATAGTCATTTATGAGATTGAACACTACAAACTGTGCAAAGGAGAGCAACCATGTGCATCCCAGGACTTCTGACAGACTCAAAGAATTAAACCACTCAAGCCGAAGAGACAGTGTGAGGACCTGATCCAGGTGTTCAAAATTCTCAAATGCATTGATAAAGTAGGTCCAGCAGAATTCTTTCAACTTACTTGATGACACCATTGGAAATGAATGCATTTAGGACAGAAGCCAGGAAGCATTTCCTTACACAAAGAGTTGTGGGAGTCTTGAACAAACTACCAAGCTATGTTGTTGAAGCAGAAATGTTGACAACCTTTAAGAAGAATCTGGATGAGATATTGGGACATAGCTAAACAACAGGCTTGATGGACTGAATGGTCTCCTTTTGTTTGTCAAATTTCTTATGTTCTTACATTCTATGCCTCTCTGTCTAAGAATACTCTGTTAATGAACCAAAATGTCAAAGTAATGTACCCTCAGTGGTCGCTTTATTATTTGCTTATTAACACAAATAGCCTGCTTCTTCACAGAGCCAATCCTGAGGCGGCAACCCAGTCTACTATACTGTATATGGCAGGTAGAAATGGTCAAGAGGTTTAGTTGTTCTTCAGCCAAGCACAAGAATGGACAAGAGGGATACTTTAAGAAACTTTGCTATGATTGTTTGTGCCAGACATGGTGCTTCCAGAATCTCAGACAGAGCCACCGCCCTGGCATTTTCATGCATTGCAGTCTCCAGAGATTACAGAGAGAATGATGTGATAAATAAAAAGCTTCCAATGAGTATAAACACTAATGGGGAATGTTCAAACAGAGAAAAAGGCCACAGATATTTAAAGAACAGTTCTTTACAGCAGTCATGAGCAGAAGGGCATCTCCTAAACACACAATGCATTAAGGAGCTACGGCAGCAGATGATCAACTGTGTGTTACACATAATGTTGTAACAAAAGTTATGAAAGGTAAAGCTACATCTGGATAAAATGCTTCTGAAATATTAAGACCTGCCATCACAAAGCACACAAAGCATTTAAATCTCAGTGCAAACAAGTGGAAAGGCAATTAAGCAAAAGTATGTGCGGTTAGTGCCACTACACCATCAATCCACTGGAGTAAGAAATACCCTATATATACGATAGTACCTGCCAAATAATACAAAGAGTACACAACACGTGTTTCGGCCTAATTGGGGCTCATCAGGTATACATACTTTTGCTTCCCCTTGCGGGGATTGGAACCTCGGACATCAGTGCTCGAGGCTGAAACCTCTGACCTTGTACCACGGTGACTGGTTCACTTACTTAACAAGGTGTAGATCAGGGTATTACATGCATAAGTCTGATCACAATCTGATATATTTGTGGCTACCTACCAGGTAACGCATGTGGTTGGTTGGTCAGTCGGCCGCCATTCCACCATTCCCTCTCTGTTGCAAGAAGCAGATCATAGACATGTTATATAGTACCTGCCAAATAATACAAAGAGTACACAACACATGTTTCACCCAAATTGGGGCTCATTTGTCTATGATCTGCTTCTCGCAACTGAGAGGGTAATGTGTCGGATGGAGGCTGACTGGCTGACCAACAACAAGCATTACCTGGTAGGTAACCACCCAAATATCAGATTGTGATCAGACCTATACATATATATATATATATACAGTGGAACCTCGGGTCACGAACCCAGGCAGGGTGCCAACCCACCGCAGGACACACACAAACACACCCACACACCAAGCACACACTAGGGCCAATTTAGAATCGCCAATCCACCTAACCAGCATGTCTTTGGACTGTGGGAGGAAACCGGAGCGCCCGGAGGAAACCCACGCAGACACGGGGAGAACATGCAAACTCCACGCAGGGAGGACCTGGGAAGTGAACCCAGGTCTCTTAACTGCGAGGCAGCAGCGATACCACTGCGCCACCGTGCAGCCCCCAAAAAATCTCATTTTGGAAATACATATAAAGGAAGCATGTACAATTAAGACATGTCCTCAGAACAGACCAGATGTGTCTGATAGACTGCATCAAAAAATGGAGTGAATTCTAAAGATATACTTTTGAATTAGAATCAAAATGGGTTTTTCACATCATCTGACTTGCTTTCTAAGGTGCAAAAGTTGCTTAACTAACTATGTTTAAGTTATTTAGTCAACAGCAATGGACAATAAAGATGCAGGCACATGCTGGACAAATCCATTTTTGGGTAACACCCCAATTAAAATGCCCCAATGAAAGGATTTCTTATGTTGGTAATGGTCTTATTCTTTTAATAAAGTATCCGATGGGATGGCAACACAATGGCACTGGTGCTCACATCAACAGCATATCCACTTGATAGTCGTCCCGGTCCTTTTAAATATCTGTGTGGCCAGTCAACTCAGCTAGTTTGTCACGCCATATCAAACAAAGGGCAACAAAAATTCACAGAATAAACTATAAGTTGGGCCACTTGCTCTGTTTTAATTTAAAATAGCTAAAAGGTAAATACAGAATAAAAAGCTTTTCAGAGAATAGTTTCATTTGTAAATAATCAACAGAAGGCTGAATTTTGCAACATTTGTACTTATTTTCTATTGCATATGGATTTCACAGTAAAAATAGCTGACATTGTGGTATGATTTCCAAATTAATGACGCTGTTGATTAAAGTCAAAAGAAGACGTACACGTTTCTCTCATAGAGTAATCATAATCAACACTCTTTCAATTCTATCAAAGCATCTTTTCCACTTTCCCTGTAGGAATGTAATTAGCAGATATTTCAGACATTTCTTGTGTATGCATTTTTTTATAATTTACAACATATTTTTTTCACTTACATATTGTTTGGAATTTCTCTGTCTTGCTTTTCTTATGTGGGGCTTATGAGAGAATAATTTAAAGGTAACAACAGTTAAGTCTTTTGGTTTGTAGTACACAGTCAAACATATAAACATTTGTTTTAGAAATTTCATGAGGAGGTGGCTGAAGTAAACAAGTAGAATGTTCAGGGGTGATGGTTCAAGAAACTGGCCGATGTAACGTTCTTCTCATGCACACATTCGGACTTGCTAGTTGGCACGTATGCAGTTTTCATGACAGAATAAGTGCTGAAGAACAGGAACATAATGAAATATACGTTTATTTTACAAACGCCATTTGGGTGTAGACCAACAAACAAATGAATGTATTGATTGACACTGTCATGTAAATTCAGTTGTTTATAAAACGGACCTCGGCCCTTTCATTTTTGACAGCTGCAACAGAGTGCTGTAATGGATGCTCCCTGTAAGGCATTTGCCAAGGAGTAGTAAATGACACAAAGATCAGTTTTTCTCCTGCCCGATTACTGACTGAGGAGGTTTTATCAGCCTTGTCCTAGTAGAGGATATGTTTCTTTCTTTAATCAATATGTTTGATTTCTACCACAGGTTTTATTGCAACTCTGTTGTTTTTGTAGTCGTATCCTTTAAAGCGAATGAATAAATAATGCAAATGGCCTTTTATAGTATCTACTACTTAACATCATTTGGGATAAAGAGCTTCCATTCATAGAAGGCACTGTTACTCATTCTACTTCTCAATTGAATATATTGCTAAAGCGTACTTGATTAAGCTTCTCATATTGTATCATTATATGTATTTGGGATATGATATATTCAGAGAGGTTTCAGATTTTTTATAAAACCAAAACTCTGGCTGGTCATGCAGAAGTCCCAGCTTATCCAGAACATACAGGAAACCTGAACCTGCAATGACACCGTCATATGTGACAAAAAATATTGGAAAATTTTAAAGTGAAAAGGCATTGAAGTAAGGAGGACAAATGGATCATTTCCAATGAGTTATAGTCTTCACCCATCCATATCTGGAGCCAGCTTAGTCCATTAAAGGGCAATGAGGAGTTGAGTGGTGACCTTCAGTGGGTTGTCATTCTATTGAAGGGTGAATCGTATCGTACTTTTACTGGCTGAAACATGTACTGCAGTTAGTGGAGGACATTTCTGTGAACGAAATAAAGTTGCATTTATGAAGCCTTTGAAAATTACTCTGATGACTTTTTCCAGTTTTTTTTATGTCTTAGTTTCAAATTATTCATTAAATATGGACAATTCAGACAGTCCTCACATTATGCAGGAATTATGTTAACAGATGCTCTAGGTATCCCAATTTGTTGATTTTATCTGCTAATGGAGCTGAACACTAATGCTGGTCTGATCTGCATACTTGAACATGTAATACTGATGCCTATAACGTACCCATTGAAAATATTTACATTCAACCAAACAACTGTTTGCATTTGGTTATCCATCTTTCTTCAAACCTGCTTAATACAAGTTCGGGTCTTGGAGGAGAAGTCTATCCTGGCAACAGGAGGCAAAAGTCAAGTCAGCACACAACCACAATGTCTTACTTGAGGAAGGAAAATTAGACTTAGGGGTCATATAGCTACAGTATGTTGGATAAAGTATTTTGATATGCTTTCCATATTAAAATATAACATTCATCCTAAAGAAATAGCATAGAAGGTTATTAAATGTCAGCAACCTGTTCAGGCCTATCAGGAAGTGAGCAACAAAGACAAAGCTGCCACACACAAAGTGAACTGGAAGATGACTAAGAAGGCAGCAGATGTCCTGTAAACAACCAGAATGGACCTCTGTTACATACACAGACATCTCAAGGATGGTGGCTCAACCCAAAGGGTATAAGAAAATACTGTAATAAAACAGACTTTTATTTTATATAAGCCATTTGGTTGTAAACCAATGAACCAACCAGAATAAAATGTATGCATTGATTGATACTGCATGTAAATTCAATGTTTATAAATTGAACCTCTATTCTTTTGCGGCCAGGACCCATGCCCTGTTGGGACACCCCTTTGACACTGGATCTGGGGGAGCAGCCATGAGATCCACGCTATGTCCCCCGGAACACTTGGTGGCAGACCCCCTGGGTTGCATCAGAGCCTCAATTGTGTTACACCAGAGCTCATCCCTGTTGGGCTCTGTGGCCACCACCAGGGGGAGCTGCATGGCTTCCTGAGCCTGTCTGGGCTGTGACGCGGCCACACCTGGAAGTGTAGCCTAATTTAGGTCAATTATCACCTGGAGCGCTTCCGGGTGGGTTATAAGAGAAGCCGACACCCACCACTCAAGGAGCCAGAGTCAGGAGTAGGGAGACAAAGCTGCTGAGAGGAGTGGAGGAAAAAAGAGTGTTTTTGTTTTGGTGTTTCTGTTTATGCTTTTGGGACTGTGTTGTGTCTGTGGATATGGGGAAGACGTAGCCCACAGATGAAGAAAATAATACATTTATTGTTTTTATTAGTGTGCCTCCCATGTCTGTCTGTGCCGGGTCGGTGCTGGTGAAGCGCTTATTGTCACACTTTGTTTCTCTGACCATTCTCATCAGGCTGTAACAGACTCCTGTGAGAGATGCTCCCTCCTCAGCTTGGTGCTGCAGGCACAATAAATGACACAGATGGACAAGCTAAAAAATAGGTTTTATCAGACTTGTCTTGTTAGAGGATAAGTTTCTTTCTTTAATTAAGATGTTGATTTCTACCACATACTGCAGGCCAATTTTAGAGTCACCAATTGGCATGTACTGAATGTCTTTGAAAAAGCCTTAAATGAACACAAGGAGAACATGCACACTCCACAGAGATAGCTGTCAGGTTGGGATGTGAACCTAGGAGGTGTCAGGCAGCAGCAGTCATCACTGGAACGTCCATGTTGTAACTTGTTGTAGCTATGACACGCACACGTGAGTGAAAAGAGCAGACTGAGACTGTGCTGTAAGTATGTAATGTTGGTTGTTCACTAGCCATGCCCCATTGCAGCTTGCGTACATCTGCAGCCCTTTAATCTATTTATAATGAATATTTGAACAAGTCATTGTGAATATGCGTGCATTTGTAAGCATGTAACCTACACTGAAATAGCATATTTGTTTTTATCTATTCTGTTGTGATCCTCTTGCAGTGGGGCCAGCCAGGCTGCTCCACACACACACTGCCTGCGTCAAAGATGTGTTGTGACTCACTTTTACTGGGAAATGAAGGTGTAAAAGTGCATAGATTCTTTAAAGACTACAAGCACACTATAATTTATTTAAAATACTCCAACAGCTATAGTCACCATATTGTTCTATCCTTGATCCACATGGTCCAGATATGGCTTACCACCTTTTTTTTAAAAAATAGCTTGTGAAGCAAAAGCTGAGGTGCCTGCATTGAAAACTGATGGACTTAATAAGTACTATAATTCCTCTAATGTAATAAAAAAATTATAAACACGTTTTACTTTCTCTAAATTATATTATCATTAAGTAAATATCTAATGTGTTCTATCAGTTTTCATACTTTAGAATAATTCCTTTATTCCATTTTGGGAACAAGTATTTTTTTATTTGTAATAAATTTTTTATTGATATCAAACAAACAGCAACGCAAAAGGAGAAGACATTTTCATATTCAAATTTTGAAGAAAAAACCCTCCACCGGCACACCCCGGAGCTATTCAAGAAAGTGGATACTAAATTAGGACTGATGGTACTGACAGGGCCCACAGGCCCACACGCCAACATTTTTATCTTTATATATTTAGTCAGGCTTCAGGTTCTGCATTTTTGTAAAAGGATTTACTGCCCTGTGTGCAAGGGAAGAACTGTGACTTCACATTTTGAACATCACAGTCTATGTATACGTGTAGTGGTTAAAGCTTTGACTTCAAACCCTGAGGTTGTGGGTTCAAATCCCAAATCTGACACTCTGACCCTGAGCAAGTCGCTTCGTATGCCTGTGTACCAACTGGAAAAATAAAAGAATTTGTAATCAATTGTATCTCTCAGATATTGTAAGTTGGTTTTCCAAATAATAAGTAATAATAATATGTTTATGAATATAAACTTGAAGCATTATGCTGCTTTTTACATTGCTATCACTTATTTTCACCTTGTCCTTGTTTCTGGGTCTTCTTATTAATTAAAAATGTATGTTCATACATTTATACACTTGATTTATTTATTTATATGTTATTTCCTCTGAGCTTTTCTTGATCCATTTGTTTTGATGTAGCACTCTGCTTTCCCAGATGGTTAAGCCTTTGTACAATTTGAATAAAAGATCAGTCTTTGTTTTTAATATGAAATACTTACCAGATGCTGGCTGGAGTCTGAACTCTTTTCAAAAACATCTAAACTTAGATCCAAAAAGGCATGAAGGCAAGGTAAATTTGTCTTTGCAGCTTCTCCGAGCACCATAAGTCCCAACAAGGAACTGATCCTAGATAAGGTAAAAAAAAATGATTATATCATTAGTATAATGATAAATCATGTTCAGTGATAATCACAAGCAGAAAGTGAGGGTGAATAAAGAGAAGTTTGCATTTGTTCAAATTTATCTGAACCCTTAAACTACCACATGAATTGTTTTTAAAGCATTTTGATATTGCTTACTCCTTAGACCTCTTATATCATTGAAAGATGCGGAGAAATTAGTTCACGTGTTTGTTTTCAGTCGACTAGATTACTGTAACGCAGTCCTCTCAGGACTACCAAAAAAGACATAAATCGTTTGCAACTAGTGCAGAATGCAGCTACTAGAATCCTTACCAGGAAAAGAAAATCCGAGCACCTCTCTAGTTTTGATGTCACTACACTGGTTACCTGTGTCATTCAGAATTGACTTTAAAATTCTGCTTATGGTTTATAAAGCCTTAAATAATCTCGCCCCATCTTATATATTGGAATGTCTGACACCTTATATTCCAAATTGCAACCTCAGGTCCTCAACTGAGTGTCTCCTTAGAATTCCAAGAGCAAAACTTAAAAGAAGTGATGAGGCGGCCTTCTGCTGTTATGCACCTAAAATCTGGAATAGCCTGCCAGTAGGAATTCGCCAGGCTAATCCTGATACTCTGTATATTTAATTCATTATACTAACTATTCATGGTGGCTCTAAAATCTGTACTAACCCCTACTCTCTCTTCTGTTTCCTTTTCCGGTGCCCTTTCTACCCAAAGCACCATGATGTTCCAACAATGATGGATGGATTAAAAGCCAGAAGTCTGTATGACCATCACCATCAAGTGACTCCATGAGAACCCTAACTACAAAGAGGACTATTTCATTTATGTTAGGTAGAATGCCCAGAGGGGACTGGGCGGTCTCGTGGCCTGGAACCCCTACAGATTTTATTTTTTTCTCCAGCTTTCTGGAGTTTTTTTTTTGTTTTTTCTGTCTACCCTGGCCATCGGACCTTACTCCTTTTCTATGTAAACTAATGTTGTCTTATTTTAATTTCTTATTTTGTCTTTTATTTTTCTTTTCTTCATTATGTAAAGCACTTTGAGCTACTTTTTTGTATGAAAATGTGCTATATAAATAAATGTTGTTGTTGTTGTTGTTGTATGCAAAATAAAGCAAGTTTGATTCAATTAGCATGTTTCTTATCATAATACTGCTTAGCATTCAGCTTTCTGAGTTCAAACTCTATGCATGGCCATTGTCTGTGTGAAATTTGCATGCTCTCCTTGTGTCTGAATGGATTTCCTCCAAGGTACTCTGGTATTCCTCCCACATTCCCACTGACTTACTAGTTAGGTGAATCGGCCCAATGTGGCTGCATTCATTAGTGGGTCCTACGATGGTCTAGGAGCCTTCCCAGGGCTGGTTTCTGTCTTAAATCTGATGCTGTTCATGAAGGTTTTCAGCCCTCCATGTTTCTGACCTGGAAAGACTGGATTTGAAAATGTTATGTTATATTAACATGGATCTTTCAGGTCTTATTGTGTTCTCTAATGGATTTGGTTATTGGATAAGAGAGTCTCTAAACTGAAAGAATGGATGAGTTATTGCAAAGATTTAGAAAAATTTGATTAAAAAGATGATGCCTTCTTTTTGTCTCTAATCAATTATACTGTCATAATCATCATACAAAATGTTATTATCTTTATATTAAATACCATGTAGGTATGCCCAGCAAGAAAGAAGACTTTGAGAGGGATATAATAACGACACTGGCAGTGCACAGGACCCCCATATACCAGTGTGGGAATGTTGAAGCTACTGGAGATCATATGTTTTCTGCGTGTGCTAGATCAGGGGTCACCAACTCCGGTCCTGGAGGACCACCATGGCTGCAGGTTTTCATTCTACCCCTTTTCTTAATGAGTGTCCAGTTTTTGCTGCTAACTAATTTGAATTGACTTGTTCTTGAAGACTTAGACCCCTTAATTGTTTCTTTTTCTTTAATATGCAGCCAAACAATAATGAGAAACAAAATGAGCCAAAACAACTGGTGTACATCATACAATATATGAAAATAAAGAAATATGACGGTCTCAGAAATGTTGATCTGCTCAGGTCTCCAATACATTTTAACACAGCTCTTAGAAAAAAGAAAATCAGCAATTTAGGAAATGTCTGTTAATGCACCACGAGAGCAGCAACAAGCCACGAAATTAAAGAATGGGTTTAATTAACAACATAAATTGGCACCTTATTAAGCAGCTGGTTGGAGTGAAACTGGTTGAAGTTTGAGGCCCTGACTTAGTTGGTCTTCTGTTGGCTCACTCACTTCACATTTAATTTGTGTTTGGGTGCCATTTAAGGAAAGAAATGAAGCAATTCAGAGGAACGATGAAGAAATTCAGGGAAACAAATCTTAAAGAAGCATTTCAAATAAAATTAATTCACAAGAAGTTAATTAGCAGCACAAACAGGGCACTCATTAAAAAAAGGGTTAGAATGAAAACCTGCAGCCACGGTGGTCCTCCAGGACTGGATTTGGTGACCCCTGACCTAGAAGATACAGAGGAAAAACAAGCAGGGAACCAGCAGAGAATATTTTGGCCTGGTGGGAGATCCAGAAGGTGTCTGACCCCCTGATCTAGTTGAGCCAGGGAAGGCTGGAAGAAAGTGAAAAGATCTTTGAACCAACAGATGGCAGAATATTTAACTCTCTGGGCAATCAGATGCCAGTTTACTTATTCAAAAGTACTTTCTTACATAAACTCTAAGGCTAAACTGACTAGGAGGACAGTGGCTGTGTTGCTCCTCTTAAAGAATAGGCAGCTGGGAAGTTGAGAAACAATGACAACCTAAGGCTCAGGGGGTGTAATAATACCAGGAGCTGCTAGAAGGAGTTATAGCCAGTATGAAAAGTATGGCAACTTCAGGGGCTGAAGGTGTTTCTAAAGCGTAGCTGGAAGTGGCCCATTAGGAAGATTTTATTGTGATTTAGTTTTCTGCATTTATTAAAAACATTGCACCTCATATTTTTTAATGGAAATGCTATAGTTATTGTTATGATCTTATGCTTTATTTAATTTTTTCAGGCTGTTTCTTGAACACCATTTTTGTAATGAACATCAGGAATGGACTGGCATGCTGACAGGTTGGTTGCTTTTTCCTTGCCCAGTCAAGAATGTTGACATAATTGATGAATGGGAGATGATTGCCCTCTGGTGTAGCTCCCAATTGGATATCCACAGGAACATACAGGAGATGTAGTTCTGGAAGGTGTCTCTGGAGGATCCTTGCTAGAGGGTGCTGTTGGGAAGAGACTCCCCTGTCAGGAAAAAGTTTCATCTGACCTGGAAGTGCTTTCTGGGTGCAATGTTGTAGCACTGAAAGTACTCCTGAGACCAGGATAATAGGAACCACTCCGCCTCACCCAGGCAGAGGATAAAGAGAAGGAGGAGCAGGAAGAGGATGATGATGATGACTACAACAATGACAGAACTCATCAGAGAAGAGTGGAGAAAGAAAAAGGAAATGAAAAGAAAGGAAAGAAAGAAGAGTTCTTTATTGTAAAGAAACCTTTAAGAAGACACTTTCTGTGTAATAAAAATAGCTCACTGTCACCCATGACTGTTGTGGTGAAGATGTATATATCTAGGGTTTGGGGCTCTGATATGCCCCCTACAAGTCAAGGGTCACATTTAACTATGTTAAAAATCATTTGCATTTTCCCACAATGCCATTTTGTTTTACTTATGGACACCACCATTTTCTGGTCCCATTGCCATGACATTAGGGCCATTTGTTGAGTGTGAGCCCCATAAGTTAAGTTCTATAATGTCATCAGCACGACCATCTCTGCACTGGAATACTTCATTTAAGGTTGTAGATTCACATTTGCTATTTTTGGCAGTCTGGTTTACAGTTACAGAAAATGTTTTTGGCCCTAATTCTCTAACTTCTCAACTTGTTGCCTCTTTATTTGACTGTGATTATTAATACATCTATTGAGCCTTGGTTAGTAGTTTCCTAACTTGTCTTGCCTTTTCAACTTTTATTCCTATCCTGATTCCAATTTCCATTACACTGGAAAACAAAGATTTTTGTTTCCTGAACACTTTTACCTTATTTTGGCCTGATTGAAAAAAGCACCTTTAAATGTTTTTATCATGCACTTATGTCTTATTTCAATCACCTATTTTTATGATTTCCACTTATATTATAAATATACATATTGTGATGGCCGGCTGGTGCCCTTTCCCTGCCAGGACACCTCCATAACGGAAGGATCGGGAGCAGACATGCACAGGGCACTACCTCACCTGGAGTGCTAGATGGCAGTCCCCCTGGGTTGCAGCGGTGACTTGGGTTCCCACCGGGCTACATGGGAGTTGGAGTTCAGGACAGCCAGGTTGAGTTCTGTGTGGTGCTGCCATGGGGTGCTGCAGGAGCAATGGAGCCCTACTACATCGGGCTTCCAGCACACCTAGGAGTACTTCCAGATGATGCTGATGGGCCACCTGGAGTGCTCCCAGATACAGCATAAAAGGGACCACCTCACTTCATTCAGGGTTGCCAGAGTCAGGAGAAAGAGGGACAAAGCTTGCTGGAGGAGGACTGGTGGTGGAAGGAGACAGAGACAAGAAAAGTACAGTGTGCTGCTTTATTTGTGCTTGCAACTGTGCTGTGCAGGCAGGAAACAAAAAGAAAGAATTTCTCACAGCAGAATAAAAGCCTGAGTTGTGCTGGAACTTGTGTCGGTCTGTGTCTGTGTTGGGTTTGGGGAGCTGTAGCGCCCTCTGGTGTCCACAATATAAAGTGCAACTATAACTGGAACATCTGTGGTGAAAGAAAAACAGTGGCACTGCTACTAGGAATACAGTGTGGATATACCAAGTATTTTTGTTTCATTTGTGAATGGGACAGCCATGCTAAAGAGTCCCATTACATTAAAAACGTATTTTGGTTCTAGTGTGACTCACAAACCACTTGTTAACCAAACAAAAATATTTTTGCCAGCCCTTCATGTAAAAGTTGGACTGATGAAAACTTTAGTGAAAGTAATGAACAATGAAGGTGAACAATTTCAATATCTGAGGAAGGTGTTTCTACAAGTAGCTGGTGGCAAAATTAAGGAAGAAATTTCTGTAGGTCTGCTAGTGAAGCCAGAAGAAGTCACACGAAAAGCATTCAAGGATGTTATTGAGAATTTTTTTGGCAACTACAGCACACCAAGCTATTGTATGTCTAGCTAATTGACAACATGCTTCAAATATACAAAACCTTCAAGTGCAAATGTTGCTAAAGATTTATTTCCTGTATTCACACATGGACTTCTTCCCTACTAATCTTGGAGCAGTGACGAACACAGTGAAACGTTTCACCAGGAAATTACAACAGTATCTGGGCAAGTGTAATCTATCAGTGCTGTTGCTGGATGCTGACTTGAGAAACATAAGGTTGTGAGTAGAAATGAAAATCAGCAGCAAAACATGTTTAGTTCAACTGAACTAATGCAATGTGTCAACATCATTAAGTGATTAAACACACTAAATTTAATAAAAGTTCATTTCACATCTCTGATGCAGTCAATCAAAAATTATATTTGTGTTCCACCTGAAGCTGTCTATCATAGTCACCAAAGATTTTTTAAGAAAGAAAATTTTGAAAAAAAAATTGTTGTCTAGCGCAGGGGTGGGCAGATTCAGTCCTGGAGGGCCGCAGTGGGTGCAGGTTTTTGTTCCAACCCAGTTGCTTAATTTAAAAAACAATCCTTGTCAATTATTTAATTGCATGGCTTGCTAGTGTTTTAACACTGCCATGTCAGGTCATTCTCATATCCTAGATTTATTTTCCTTTCTAAGGATATCATCCAAATGATTTGAAGTCTAAAACAGATGAGTAATTCTCAGTGCTTCACTTTTTTCTCTTCACTTTCCTTCCAAGTATTTAATTAAACCAAATAGTGCGTGATAAATACACACAGGTGTAAATGGTAACAAGCTAAATGGAGAAATTCTGGTCTCTTTTGTCATTTGCATGGTATTGCTAATTAGGAGCAATTAAAAACCAAGAATACAGCTGTTTACGACTAAAATAAGCAATAAGGGTTCAAAATCTTAACGAACGAGACAACTAAAGTGAAGCTGAAGTGTTACTTGAGCAATAAGTGCTTCTTATTAAGCAATTGGGTTGGAGCAAAAACCTGCAGCCACTGCGGCCCTCCAGGACTGAATCTGCCCACCCCTGGTCTAGCGTTATTACTGTTGCCTTCCCCCCGCAGTCACTACTGTCATTCTTTGGCCACAAATATATTGTTGTAGGTAACAACACACCATCTCCCAGCTTGTGATACTGACGCTAGGTATCGTTCATCATGCGATCTCTATTTAAGGTTGCACTCTAGTAAGACACATATCCATGAATAGGACTGAAGACTCTACTCTTAGGGTCCTTGTCTTGCTCTTTGGCCACTGATTTTTCATCTCACATTTTGGTTTAGTTCTCATTGGAAACTAAAAGGTGCTACCAAAAAGGCCTTGGTGTTAGGACCTCTGACTTTGCTTTTTTGATTTGATTTTTGGATTTCATTTCTACATTGTTTGTTCTGTCTCATTTCTTGATTTCCCAGTTTAGACCCCTGTCTGTTTTCAGAACAGTCTTGTCTCTATTTCCATTCCCTGGTCATATTTTCTTTGTGCCCTGTAGTATTCCCTGTTCAGTTAGCACAGACTCATGCCAAAGATCAATCTGAATCTGGGCACAAGAAGAAAGATTTGACTTACAGGATGAAAAAGTTAGGGCTGAGAAAGACAGTGTGAGAGTGAGACTGAGAGACAGGAGATGAAAAAGGGGTGCTTGGTGGTACTTTTGAAGTGAGTAAGGCCCAGATTTGAGACTCATGTAGGGGGGTCTAAAGTGGCAACAGATTTGTGTTTATGGGTTTTTTAATGTTGTTAAAGGCACTTTTTATACCATTTGCCTGTTCTGCTGCAGTATATTATAGTGAGGTCCTGACTCACAAATCTCATTGAAAGTTCTGAGGCACTGTTTGCAAAGAATTTGTCCTGGCCAGATGGCTTTTCAATTTGGTTTCCTAAATCCTTATCGTAGGATTGTGCTTTACTAGTAGTTCATCACCCCTCCAGCTTATCTGCAGGGTATGTAAGTGGATAATATATTTCAGTGGCAGGTGAGGACAGCGCAGTGACTGTTGCTGTAAGCAACTTGACATGTTTTCAGTGTATGTGAGGGTGTTTTATGATTGCCAATTGATTCAGAAAGCAAAGCATGGCAGTAAAGGTGATTGAGATGTACAACTGCATGAGACCCTACACTTAAAACAGAGGGGTTTTGATGTTCATGTTTCTAGAGAGTTGCACATACAGCAACATTTGACCACTATGACCAATAATCCTATAATGAAGAAGCTGACACAGAGGCCACTGAGACACAGTACAGCATGGCAGGGAAGAGAAATCATGAACACTGTTCCAAAAGAAACACTGGAGAATTAACCACGAGATATAGAAACTTGTCTGCAAGTCGGAGCCACAAAGTTCAATATCATATGAAATATTCATATCTGTTTATTCATTCAAAGATGTTTCAATTAATACGTTAAATCTTTGCTGTACAATTATTTAAAAGTGGCAGCTCAGTTGTTTAAGCTGTCAATTTTTTGTAAAAAAAAAAACCTTTTACTACAAAACAAATAAATCGCATTATTCTTAAACTCACTTAATCGGTGGACTATCCTGTGCAGCACTAGGCAAGACAAAGCCCGGAACAGGACATCAGTCCATCACTGACACCGTCACACAGCATTAGGATTGTAATTAAATCTAACCTGAAT
This sequence comes from Erpetoichthys calabaricus, assembly GCF_900747795.2. Classification (NCBI taxonomy): domain Eukaryota; kingdom Metazoa; phylum Chordata; class Cladistia; order Polypteriformes; family Polypteridae; genus Erpetoichthys; species Erpetoichthys calabaricus. Next base: position 37,931,816 of record NC_041400.2, on the reverse strand, counting down.
ATCTTTGGGACTCTGGGAGGAAATCCCACACTGACATTAGAGACTGTGTAGACCCCACATAGGCAACATCTGGGCACAGGCTTTAAGCCCTGAATACTTGACCTATAAAGTAGAAACACTGAACATTGGACTGCCATGCCACTCAAAACAAAAAATACAGCAAAGATCAGTTTACATCTATTACTTATTGGACCCGTTTATCCGACAATAGAGTTTGGATCCTAATTCATCAATATTTTTTCTAGAAAAAAACAAAAATCCAGTAACAAAGATATGAGGTGAACCACTATTAATAGACTCAACATTTTGGAAGCATTTCATGTGCATTAAGGGCAAGCAAGGTGCATCTCTTTTGCTATACACTATAAGTGGGTTTGGAAAACGAATGAGTAAATTGCTGGGTTTTTTTTACATTTACACTATATTCACATTTACATTTATTTGCTTAGCAGATGCTTTTATCCAAAGTGACTTACAAAAGAGGTAAACAATCGAGATACATTATGCTAGGGCATGTTTTATTGATGGTTTGTTACTAATGGCATATTTATCATTTTTGCCAGCACTGAAAAACAATAAAATATTATTAACTAGCTGTTCCCTGTGGCTCTGCCCGTGTAGTAGTTAAACTTTAAAAATCAATAAACAAAAATGTATCACTAGCTAAGTGGAGGCAAATTATACTCCAAAACACAGAGGTAGACAGACTCCCCATTCCTGACATCACACTCCTTCCTCCCCTCGACCCGCAGCCTCTGTCTTGGATTAACGTAATTGTATCGCTCCTGCAAGCGAACTATGATTTTTAGCGTGATGAGAGAAGTTGCAAAATCAACCGGAATGTTCTAGCAAATTATAGAAAAACCCCAATCAAAATCCATTAAGTAGTTCTCTCGTTCTCCAGTTAAGCGGAGGTAAGGTACGCCCTGAGGCTGGTGCACGAGTGAGAAGTTACTCACCCCCCTCCCCTTGGCCCGCTGCGTCTCTCTCAGATTCGCACAAATAAATCGGTACCGCAAGCGAACTATGATACATAGCATAATGAGAGAAGTCGCAAAATCAACCGGAATGTTCAAGCAAATTATAGAAAAAAAAACTGATCTAAATCCATTAAGTCGTTCTCTCGTGAAAAGCAGACAGATATACAGACAGACATTGGATTTTATATAGAGAGAGATTTCATTTCATTTCAAATTTCATTTTAATTTCAGTTTATTTATTTTTAATTTCATTTACAAACTGCCTTCATTCATTCATTCATTCATTTCATTGCATTTTTTGTATCTGTGAGGGATGCAGTGGCAACATGCCCAGCTGGCCTAAGCATCTGTAGCAGGAAGGAGCAAAATGTTTGTTGACGTCAAGCTACAACCTCTCTGATCCCCCAAGTTGTGAGAACACATTCACTATAGCTTTTGTTTCTGACGTGGTTTTACAAGCACCTCTTCTGAGAGCAAAGTTACACCAGCTTGCCTCACTACAACTTGTCCCACTTCTGATGTTAAGAGCATAATTTAGTTTTAAGAGCTTCAAAAAGTAAAGCCACCTTTTAAAGACATGATACACTGTTTTTATGAGTCTTGGATAAAAGGCACAGCACGACGTCACTGGTTAGGGAGTTAGCAGAATAAACCCTGGATGAGATGCATGCTCTCTGCAAGCTTTATAAGGTATTTAAAAGAGCTGATTGAAGGGTCTTCCACCGCCATCATGATTGAGGTACACGTGCGGTGCAGAAAAGGAAGAGGAGCACTAATGCAAAAACAGCACTGCCTGAGAGACTGAACATCTAGCACTATCAGGTTGTATGGTGCAGCTTGACACATCTTGGTTTGCTTTCACTTTGGCATTTAAGACTGAATATTATAATATTAAACTGAATTAACTAGCTGCATTTGTTAGGTCAGTAGCTGAAGAAGAGAATACTCCACTAGATTTATATACATTAGCACAATATAGAGAATAAAGTGTGGGCTTTATAGAATTGATATGGTAGTACAATCCAGAGCAGACCTGGACAGTGAATGGCCTATAGGCCGAATGTGGCCAATGGCTGGTTCTGTCAGTCTCGTGGAAGGTGTGGATGGCAAGTACTTGCCTGGTTATGTCAATCAGCATCATAGCTAGATGTGACCGTGAAGATGCAAATCAGAATTGAAATGTATGGGAAATTGCAGGAGAGTGCATCAGAACAACAGAATATAAAAGAGGGAAACTGTGGCAGATTGCATCAGAGAAAGGGGTGATACAGGGATTGTTCATGTTATATTGAAAAAGGAAGATGACACGTGTTGTTAATCTGCCTCCTGTCTGCATTTTGTACAAAGACAAAACAAAACTGAGTGGTAAAAAATGAAAAATTGATGCGGAAAACAGATCCTAAGTATTTTTTCATGGAGGTTAGCAGTAAAGCAATCTGTTGTGTATGCAAAGAGCACATTGCTGCATTTAAAGACTACAACTTGAGCCATCACTTTGAGACCAAGCACGCAGAAAAATACAGAAATGTTTCTGAAGAGGAGAAGGTGAGGACTGCAGAGGAATCCATATTACTAACCGAGAATGGTAAACCGGATGGCATGGACTCAGGGACACGGCGATGGGACCATGAGACGTACTGCGCAGGCGCGTACAACGTGCATCTCATAAACTGCACGCGAAGTTGTATCCACCGCGCACGAAGGAGTCACGGCCCAAAACCGAAAGAGCTCAACTGACGTGAATGAGAGATGAAGCAACAACGCACCCATGGCTAACGACTACCAACAGCCACACAAAAAAGAGGACTCTGCGCTGCAGCCCAGATTCAAACGGAAGAGGCTACGGAGGCCCCACGGGTCCATAAAGTACGGAAGGCGCAGGCGTCAGCGCCATATTGTGAGTGGCACTACTGCGGAGTGAAGGCACAGGCGTCACCGCCATATTGTGAGTGGCACTACTGCGGAGTGAAGTTAGGAATAATGTGCTGCTTGGGTCGACTAATGTATTTCAGGATACCCAACGCCGGGGGTAGGCGAGCGAAGCGAGCAGGGGGCGGAGCCCCCTTGTACTTAGCTAAACTGCAAAAACAGCAAACTCTTTTTACAAAGCTTCATACAGCAAAGCAAGGAACAGTAAAGAAATATTAGCACCAAATATATATATATTTTGGCACCAAAGTGCCAAAAGAAGCAAACCATTTTCTGATGGAGAATTTGTTTAACAAAGCTTATTGGAGTCAGTGGAAGTCCTCTGCCCAGAGAAGAAGAATGCGTTTGAACATCTGTCCCTCTCACAGTGAACGGTTACAAGAAGGATCGAGAAAATTGCAGAGAATCTGGTACTACAACTGAAACAAACAGTGGAAAATGGTGAGTTCTTCTCTTTGGCCTTGGATGAGAGCTGTGAAGTTAGTGAGACAGCGCAGCTGCTGGTTTTTATGAAAGGAACAACGAAAGACTTTGAAACGACAGAGGAATGTCTTCTATGCAGTCATTGAAAGCGACAACAACCAGTAAGGGTTTATTTACTGAAGTCAGTATGCGAATACAAAAGTTAGGACTGCAGTGGGAAATGTTATTTGGTGTGGCAACTGATGGTTCTCTTAATTTGACAGGTAAAAATGTTAGACTTTTAAAAAGAATGCAGCAAAAAGAGTCTGAGATTAACCTCGCCCAAAACCTCATATTTCTGCATCGCATTATTCACAAAGAAGTGCTATGTAAATCAATGCTGAAAATGAATCATGTGGTTGATGTTGTGATAAATCCTGTAAAGTTCATCAGGGCCAGGGCATTAAATCAGAGAAAGTGTGTTACACTGTTTTGAGCAGCATGAGGTTGATCACACTGATCTGGGCTACCACACAGCTGTCAGGAGGCTAAGCTTGGGCAAAGTACTCAAAAAGGTCTGGGATCTCAAATCAGAGATTCAGGAGTTTTGTCAAATGAAAGAAAAACACACCCCTGAACTAAGCAGCACTGAGTGGCTATCAGATTTAGCTTTTGCTGTTTATGTGACTGTACTTATGAATAAACGGAATACAAAATTGCAAGGCAAAGGTCTTTTTGCACATGATATGGCCAGCCTAGTCAAGGCCTACATGAAAAAGCTGCTGCTTCTCTCTGAAAAAGTAGAGAGGCACACATTGACACACCTTCCCACACTGATAGGGAAGGATCGATCTTCTGCTGCTTGGCTTAACAGATATGCAACCATATTCCAGTCACTGCATGGTGAATTTTCCAGGTGATTTGATGACTTCAAAGCAGGGGAAAGAGAAATGTTCACCATCTCCTCTCCTTTTACATGTGATGTGGACAGTGCCCCCAGAACACAAGTCAGTGCCATTGCTGACATTCTACAATTCTCTCAAAAAGGAGAATTTCCTACACTCAAGAAAACTAACTCAGAGAATGCTTGTGTCTTTGGATCAACATAGATATGTGAACAGACATTCTCAGTAATGAAATTCAACAAATCCAGGAACGGATCTTCTCTCAGTGATGACCATCTGTCTGCTGTACTGCAAACAGCAACATCAGGAAACACAGCCGACTTCAGAGCGCTAGTTGAAGATCATGAAAGACTTTATTCTTCCCACTAAGTTGTCAAATGTACAGAGACAGCAAAATACTTTATCAGTAATTAATGCAGTAAAATGTATTTATTTTGTTGGTTTTGTTTTGTATTACATAATCAAGAATTGTGGGTTGTGTTAGAAAGCATGCTATAGTGTGTGTGGGTCCCATGGTTCAATAACTCAGACAAAATCTGTGAATATGTGGTCGATATTAATTTTATTATGTGAAAAAAAGAAATATAATATGTTTACCATAATGTAACAGTTGACAGAATGTGTTTGGCCCTCCTCAACAAGCTGGATTTCTCATGTGGCCCACCATAAAAAATAGTTGCCCACCCCTGATATAGAATTATGTGTGGGCTGTATAGATTTGATACAGTACTACAATGTAGACTAAAGTTCAGTGTGTACAGAATCATTACTAATACATGATAAAGAGTTGCTGTAAGTGTGGGCTACATACCTTAAGTTCTGTTAAAGATTAGAGTACAAGATAATGAAACATTTTACTGTGGGTCCACAATATAAAGGATCTGTGCAGGTAAGAGAAGTTACATATTTTAATGAGAGGTGCCCACAAAATTTTTTTAAAATAAAACAATATCCTTAACAAATCTCCCTCCAATGCTCTTTGCAATCAGATCCTTACGTTTTTTCTGGATAAGGTCACGAACATTAGATCCCAGATCTCCATTTCTTCTTCTGGCTCTGTTGATTTAGCCGTTCCTGTACACGGCTCCCTCACCAGCTTTGAACCCATTTCGCTCCCCCATCTGGAAAAAATCGTCGCCTCAATGAAACCTTCGGGCTCTCCGGACGATGTGGTGCCGTCCAGACTGCTGAAAGATGTCTTTCCTGTGATTCGATATGATGTCTTAAAGATCATAACTAGTAGTCTATCTTCGGCTACAGTTCCTCGTGCTTTCAAACACGCAGTTGTACATCCAATTGTGAAAAAACCTGATCTTGTCCCTGCCGTCGTCTCCAATCTTCGTCCAATTTCCAAACTACCTTTCCTGTCAAAATTACTCGAAAAAGTAGTTTATGAGCAATTAATTCATCACCTACAGGACCATCAGGTAATGGACCTTTTTCAGTCAGGCTTTAGGCCCCAACACAGCACAGAAACCGCTCATTTACGTGTCCTAAATGATGTCCTTTTGGCATTGGACTCAGGACTCTACGTGATTATGGTTCTTCTCGATTTATCTGCTGCCTTCGACACAATCGACCACGACATCATGATCTCCCGACTCGAATCCTGGGCTGGTGTATCTGGCTTAGCCCTCGACTGGTTCAGGTCATATTTCTGCAACAGGACTCTTAGAGTCATGCTAGACGATTTTTCATCTGAATCAGTCCCACTCCCGTGTGGTGTTCCCCAGGGTTCCATTTTGGGACCACTACTTTTTTCAATTTACATCCTGCCTTTAGGTGCAATTTTTAGAAAACATGCAATCTCATACCACCTATATGCTGATGACTGCCAAATTTATTTCTCCCTCAAGTCAACTGACTCCACTAAACCTCTTCTCGACTGCTTATCTGACATTAAGGACTGGCTTGCTGTAAACTTCCTTCACCTGAACGATTCAAAAACCAAGGTCATTGTTTTTAGTCCTGACCGCAAACAGACCCTACCCCTTGGCCTTGACTTTCTTCCCATTCCAGTAACTTCGTCTGTTTCCAATCTTGGAATCAAAATGGATATGGTCCTGAAAATGGATGCTCAAGTCAACAGCACAGTAAAATCCTGCTTTTTCCATCTCAGGCGAATTGCCAAACTCAAACCAATTCTGCCTTACCACCTCCTGGAATCAGTAATCCATGCATTCATTACGTCCCGGCTCGACTATTCTAATTCCTGCCTATATGGTATTAGTAAAGCCACTCTTTCTAGACTCCAACTGGTTCAAAATGCGGCTGCAAGGCTTTTAACTGGAAGCAGCAGAAGCCAACACATTACACCGATTTTAAAAACCCTACACTGGCTGCCGGTTAGCTTCAGAATTGATTTTAAGATACTCCTCTTAACCTATAAGGCACTAAATGGTCTAGCCCCTGCCTACTTGAGTATCTTGCTCCATCGTCACAATCCCCCTCGTGTTCTTAGATCCGCAGATCAGCTGCTCCTAACCGTTCCCAAGGCACATTTTAAAGTTCGTGGTGAAAGGGCTTTTTCCGTCTGTGCACCCAAGCTCTGGAACTCCTTACCTTTAGTGGTTAGGCAAGCCACTTCAGTCACCACATTCAAATCACACCTAAAAACTCACTTCTTCACATTGGCTTTTAATTCTTAACCTGTCTTATTTCCACTTGCTTTTTGCTATTTCTCTGTTTTATTGGGTCCCCTGACCTGTTTTTAGTGTCTCTGTTTTAATTCTCTCTTAATGGTTGTTTTTAATATTTTGCTTTTAGTCTTGCTTGTTTTAACTGTACAGCGCTTCGGTCAGTTGTAATGCTGTGTTTTTAAGCGCTTAACAAATAAAAATGGTATGGTATGGTATGGTAAATCTGTCCAGCTTTTCCTGGGGAATTCCCAAACCAACCAAGAGATACCATCCATTCTCTTCCACTCAGTGAGGTATTTCTAGTAAATGCAATGGAGGTAGGTAGCCAAGGACTATCATAACTACTTGCCTGATCATATCAATAGGCTACTCCTGAGGCACTGAAGCCGCTGTTCTACTCTGAGGTCTCCAAATATTGTTACGCTATCTCTCCTGTCATCAAGAGTGAGAAGTGGGCAGAATTGTCATTTCAGCTGCTTATACTCAACATTTCCCTTTTTTGTCACTACCAGGAGCTTGTAGAGATTGGTGAGGATGGGGTGAAGCCAGACTCTTAAACCTAAAACTTCAAATGAGGAGGCTACAACTGGTGCAAAATGCTTCTGCGAGACACAATACCAGGTCTAAGTCCTCTGCTCATATCACCCCTAGTTTAGCCTCATTACATTGGCTGCCAGTTAGTTATAGGATCCAGTTTAAAATTCTACTTTAAACCTTAAAGCTCTGACTGGTTTGGCTCCAGTATATGTTAAAGACACGCTGAATTTTTATCATACAGGCAGACCTCTTAGATCATCTGTCCAGTGCTTACTTGTTATTCCACGCACTAGATTAAAAAACAAAAGGGATAGAGCCTTCTCTGCTATGGCCACCAAAATCTGGAACTGTCTCCCCCTTGATATCACAGCATCTAATACTGTAATTACATTTAAAACTCGATTAAAAACATTTTAGACAAGCATTTATTTCTTATTAGGCTGTTTTTAGATCTTTACATTATGTATTTTATCTATTTGTTTGTTTTTAGGTATGATGGCTTGCTAATTTATTTATTTTTTTGTTGATCCAATTTTATATGAAATATTGTAACTTTTTTTATTTTACTTTTATTATTGTTTTTTATGACTTTTTGTTTTGTTATCGCTTGAAAAATTCTCCATAAATAAATAAATGAAATGAAAAATTTGGACATGAGCGTCAGTAGACTTTGTGCCCTAGGAACTAAGTTACCTAAACTATTTGATAACATTGCAGTAATTATCTACCACTCTGAGGCTGATCTCTACAATAGCAACTGACGAGAAGAATTCATGATTAATTGCAGAATTGTGTAATTTAAGGTTTCTGCTAGAGTGCCTCTTTCACTTGCACGATTTGTCTCAATGTCTCATAACAAGACAGGCTTAAGTTTCCATTTTGGTATTTTTCCGTCCAGCTGTTTTAGCTCTAGAGCTTCCTCAAGAAACTGTGACACACAGATACACATACAGACAGACATAAGCCCATCATGAAGATATTGACGTTTGCATTATCAGGGGATCATAAAATGTCGTGATCCATCAAAAACCAGAAACTGAAATTTTTGATGAACCTAAAGCTTTCACTCCCCCCAAAAGACTATAGGTTATGATGGGGGATGGCGCAAAGCAAGAAAGACTTAGTTCCCACCTTGGCACCATGATCAGGTGCAACGTTTGCAAGATGGCTGCCACCACATCATTTCATTGGTCAGTTTAATAGTTATATACAGTATATATATATATTATTTATATTGTGGAACGAGCCCCGGACACAGACAGGCAGACATATTTTACTCACCACCACACGTTTATTTACACTACTAATATTTACAAGTTCTGTGCTACACAAACCCCAATCTCCCCCAAAGTCCAGGCCAACCACACTATGCCTCTTCTTCGGACTGCCTCCTTCTCTCTCTTCACCGACCTCATCCATCTTCCACCCAACTCCAGCCTCTCTATGAAGGGAGGCGGCCCCTTTTATCTGCACCCAGATGTGCTCCAGGTGTGCACCGGCAATCTCCCACCGACACGCCCCAGTGTGGCGGAAGTGCCGGCTGTATCCCCGGAAACGCTCTGGGTGTCCCCACACATCTTCCCCCCAGCACTTCTGGGTGTGGCGGAAGTACTGGGGTCCAGGAACCTTTAGGCATGGGGGCGCCCCCTGGCGGTGACCACGGGTCCCTACAGGGCTGAGCTTCCAAGCTTTGTACCCGTTGCCCCCAAAGCAACCAGGGCGGTCGCCCCCTCCTGGTCTGGAGGAGGCATTACCCCTCCTCCTGTCTTCCTGGGCTACCCCCAGCCGCATGCCACGATATATATATCCTTACTTGTGAAGATAACCCCAAAGTGCTTGAATTCCTCCACCTGAAACACCTGGCCACAATTTACTAATAGAGAACAAGCTACTCTTTCTTTGACAAATATTAAAATAGCGGTTAACATTCCTTGATCTAATCTGGAATACTGACAACCAAAGGAAACTTTAACATTAAAAGCATGGCAGGCAAAGTAGAGTTTGTTTATTATTAAAAGTAATTATTTGCCACTAACCAGTTTTCTTGGTGAAGCTCATCTTGTTGTGAAAGCAAATGGTGCAGCACGTCATGAAGCTGGACAGTGTTTTTCTGGACACAGCACCAGGCAAGAACGGAATGCCACTGGATTTGACTGACTTCATATTTCTTCTGTTCTGGTGGCCTGGTGTTCACAGAGCCACTTCCCGTAAGACACTTAAAATTAAATACATATTTGAAAACATAAATCATACAAGAAACAACAAAACGGAAAAGCAGTTTACAAACAAATAACCTTTATAACTTTTATTTGCTTGCTTCAGCATAACAGACCGTGATGTCTTTCTCCAAAATGAAATAAAAATCTCCAAAAAGCAACCAGCAAACCATATTTTAGGTTTTGAGAGCTATACTGCATACATTTTCATATAGTTTATTTATTTATAGTAGGCTACTTAATTAACTCATTATGTGACGGTTCAATAAATTTCTTATTAAAGTGAATGAATCTAAAGGAAAGATTTGAATAATAACCAAAAAGTCAAATGTAACTGCTTTTTTGTTTTTTAAGACTAGTCATTCGAATATAATGCTAAATATGTGAACATTGTTTTTTTTACTTTATTTTTATTTTTTTTTAATACCCAGTTCACATGAAGGTAACATTTTGCCCTACCTGCTCCTGTAATTTAGTTTCCCCTCCTTGGTTTGTATAAACTGGGTCCAGTCCACAGATGATTTTCCCAGTCATTAAAATGAACTGCACCACAAAAAGGATATTTGGAAAATGCTGATAAGAAGCTTCACAGCCGGCAAGAGCTAAAGAAAATAAAAATAAATGAAACACTGGAGTCTCTCATTGTAATTCAGTGACCTTTTTTAACATATGCAGAAAGCAGTAAGAAAAGTTGCCATTATATATAAGGATGATGTTTTTACCCAAGGCAACTTACCAGATCAGAAAAGAAATTGTTCAAAGGATTTTTTCCTTTTCCTTTAAAGTGGATAAAGCTTGAAGAAAGCCACACGTACAGCAGATGCAAAGATGACTGACGTCGCTAAATTGGCCTGGTGAGAGTATCTGTGTGAGTGAGCCCTGACGACTCAAATTAGGTCGACTCCTCCGCATCCAATCCTACCAAACAGGCTCTCATGACCAAAACCTTCCCTTCTATGTTTCTAATATGATCTCTGAAACAAATCCTATATAAAAAGTCTGAAAATCTAAGAGTATTCAGTAGAAAATCTTTAACCTTAAGATGAAATGCAATATAGATCTTCCAGCAGACTTCCTGAAAGCGCATTGTAGAAGTAACACAAATCAAGGACTTCATGAAGAGGCATGCAAACTCTGTCTCTGTAAATAAAAAACACTTCCTTCACTAGTCACAAAAATGGCTGCAATGACCTCTGAGACTGGAGGAAAATACCTCAAGTCCAATGGAAAGTGAAAGCGAAGTGAAATTGTTTGCCAACAGGTACACTCCCTTTAATTTGCAGATTTTAAAGATTATTGATTAAAATGTTTGTTCTGGAATGACAAATTTGATGCAGCTCCAAGAAAGCCAAAATCCCAATAAACTCACAGGAGGATGTGGTAGTTGAACACACCTTAAAAAAGTCAACAAAAAGCAAAATTGAATTAGCAGAACTTGTTAAAACATGGCTGTAGTACTAGGGTGTTGCACCGTATTAGCCATTATGAATGTGGAGAAAAGCCAAGCAAAATGACACCTTTTATTGGCTAACTACAAAGATTACAATATGCAAGCTTTCGAGGCAACTCAGGCCCCTTCTTCAGGCAAGATGTAATAATTTTTAATTGATTTTTAATTTAATTTAATTTTTGTAATTTGTAATGTAATAATTTTTAATTGATTTTTAATTTAATTTAATTTTTGTAATTTGTAATGTAATCATTACGTCTTGCCTAAAGAAGGGGCTTGAGTTGCCTCGAAAGCTTGCATATTGTAATCTTTGTAGTTAGCTAATAAAAGGCGTCATTTTGCTTGACTTCTCATTAAAACATGGCAAAACAGAACTAAGTTGTGATGTGAGGTTTTAGGCTTATTTTTGGATTGGTGGACATTTTTTTATTATCATGTTCTTTTGTTTTTGTAGTTATGTGCCAGTAAATTATTGTGAGTAAAGGAAGCCCAGCGGCCTCATGCACAAAACTTGCTTACGCTCAGAAACGTGCATAAGCCATTTCTTATGTGAAAGTTGAGATTTATAAAATAAGAACTTGGTGTGAAGATTGGCTTAATGTTATGGCAAGTTTCAACCACTCATAAGTCCTATGCACTTTTTTGGTGTTGGTATTTTAGAGACTCCAGGTGGCAGGACAATTAAGTTAATAGAAATTCTTGTTTCATTGTGATGCATCCGTCACTTTCCGATGTTCTTCAACTAATTATATCACAATTAGCTCTCAATGCAGCTGTCTTCATTGTTGGCAATGACTTGTAATACCTTGTGAAAGGATCAGACTCGACAAACTTAAAAAGGTTTGGGGCAGCCACCCGTATATTATCCCTGGCTGCTATTAGTTTGTTTTAAGATAGAAGTGTCTTTTATGGAGTCCAGACATGAACTGACTGAGGTTTGAGAAGATGATGGTTTTAACTGAAACAAACCGGAAGTGACCTTCTTCTGACGTTATCGTAGGTGCCGGAGCCAAAAGTGACATCAGCCTAGGTGCCGGAACCGGAAGTCACATCGGCCTAGGCACCAGAACTGATGTCGTTCTATTCGCCGGAACCGAAGTGACGTCATCCTAGGCGCCAGAAGTGACATCTTCAACAGTGAGTCAGACAGGTTTTCCCGCAGCTGGTCTGCAGAGATAACAGGAGAAGGTTTATGGATGGTTTAGTGCACCCTGCCACCCCCTGGCCTGGTGTGGAATTACTTTAATTTGGTCCATACAACGTCCTCCTACTCGCACGTGCGTGACAACGTATACTAAATTCCCTTAGTGTGCAACCTGTCTATTTTTTCAGTAAAAAAGGGGTGTGCTAATTAAATTCTCAGTTAGAGGATCTGTACAGAATTTTTTTAAAACCTGGTAGGATCTAATCAATACTATTTTAGAATAAGAGAAATAACTATTACCGCATTTAATTCCCTTCTCCTTTTTTATTTACCTATATATATTTCTTCCTTTCTTTTGTTTATTGTTGCCTTATTAAAAAGCCCTAAGCAATTCTCCTTTGGCTAAGCTCTCCTTCTCAGGGGTGGGGTTTGATTTGTCTTCAATTTTTTTTTGTGATAAATTGATCTATTTGTATGGAATGATTACAATAAAATTAATAAATAAAATTAAAAAAAGGGGTGTGCTGTGTGTTGTACAACATATTTGGCAAAGACAGCATTGGCTCTTTTGGAAGATATTATCAATAGTTTAAGGGATCACTATGACGTTTTTCACTCATGGTGATGACTGGCTTATAAGGTGATTAAGATTTCCTTGTGCCAAACTTTTGGAGTTGGTTGCTGAATTGGAGCCTGCATTACAGAGACCATCAGGCAGAAGTCACAGTTCCGTTACCGGTTTTAAAAACCGTAAGCTATCTGAACAACCAACAAGCATTTTCATTGTGAACTTGCTCACCAGTCAGGAAACGTGCCTTCATCTCTCAGCCATGTCATGACATCTGTAAGGTATGGCATAATTAAGATGCTACCCAGATACATTCATTTTCCTTATGGTGAGGGTGAGCAAGCTGAAATGAAAAGGCAGTTTACAGCAATTTCTGATTTTCCTAATATAATTGGTGCAGCAGACTGCACACATGTTGAGATAAAGGCACCAACAAAGAATGAAATAGCTTTTGTAAATAGAAAGCACTTTCATTCAATTAATATACAACTAATATGTGATGCTCAAATGTGTTGCAAGACAGTGTGCCTCAATTCACGGTTCCTTTATTTTATCAAACAGTACTGTTTAGTAGCAGACACCAGGGTCATGCTGTGTGTCATAGTTGACTTCTTAGTAGGTGAGCCTAATTAATAGGATAGTAGTTACATTTAGTACATTACAAACAACTTCTGTAAAATGTTTTTCACTTGAAAGTGGGTACAACACAAGAGAGGAGATATAATGAAAGGCACTAACAGCACATAGCTGGTGACAGAGCAGACCATTAGCTGACTAAATGGTAGATGGTGGGTTTGGACTCGTTGGGTGGCACTCTGCTGCTCAGCCTCACAAAGGTTTGCAGCTTTGTGAAGGCACATTTTGATGTTGTAGGTAGAATGTGAAGAGACATGTATTGACATTTACTTGGTAAAATGATTTTATTTTTTTGGATGTTCTATAAGAATGGTCCTAATACCTAACAAACCCGCATGTACAGCCTGCATCAATTCATGCTGTGTACTGGTGGCATTCTGGGCAATGCATGATGGGACATTGCTATTGCTCTCTCCACTCGGCTGCTCACACTCTTGGTTTTTTCTTTTATTTGTGACTCCAGAAGAGAGAGACCATTACAAAGAATGCTTTTGCATTTCCTCACTTCAGTCAGAAGTACCTCAAGTTCCCATTCACTGAAGTTTCGCTTTATGTGTTCTCCCATAGTTTGTACATCACTGGCTCTTCTTCCTCTTTTTATTGGCAGTCTGTGGTGCATTACTGCCTAAATGTCTTACTCAGGAACATGACCAGATCTAATATGATGATTAGAACATAAATATTCAAAAAAGGCATTTTCACAATGTATATGGTTACTGACGGGAGGTGACAAGGAGCAGCTAAAAGTGTGAGCACAAGTTGATTTGAGCTTTATAAAGGACCTTGGTGTGGCACATGCTGTGTGTACATGAGGCCTGAGGGGGTGATAAAGAGGCTGAAAGATGAGGTCTGAGGTAAGAATAGGTCAAAGCCAGGAAGACAGTCAGAACTGAATGAACAAAGTCAAATTCAGAGGTCAGAAGCAGACATGCAGTCAAAACCTAAACACCCACACTAGGACCTTCTTGGTAAAGAAGCTAACTACCCCTAAAGCTTTCAGTTTTATAGAAATATCAATCCTGCTGTGCACTGCCATATTTACAGTGAAGGTGATAATGACTTCACCAATTCTGAATCTCATTAATGCAAACTGGAGAGTCATGATATGAGGACAAAGTGGCATCAAGAAAACAAGGAAAACAAGACAATAATGAAAAAAACAAATCCTTAAATCAAAAACTAAATGAAAACTAAGATCAGAAATGAAATTCACATATAGAAAAAACAAACCAGACAAAAAAATAACAATGGTAAAATACTACTGTTTTGTTACGACCATGACCTCACTTAGTGCCACCTTTGCAGCAGTACTTTCTCAGCCATCACTAGCACGGGATCGGGAGTGTGTTTTTAGTTAGGTTCTGTGTGTCTTCAGCGGTATTGCAGTACATTTGCATGTGTTAATGTTACCCTCAGATGATGCTATCAGAAGAATATTGTCAGGAGGAAGAATGAATGTGTTTATCCACTTAATCCTCATCCATCTGTTTGCTGTTCAAGTGCCTCAAATTTTTATGTTTGTATTCATTGAAGGGTAAAACATTTCTGATTCTAAATCTGTCTGAAAGTAAGGGATGCTATCAGTTGCTGTGACAGCTATCTATTTCATGAATTTTCTGTTTTCTCTAGACTAGCACTTATATACTGTTTTTGTTTCAGTTTTATCTTTTTCCAATCAGGGCATTAAATTATTTAGCCAAACTTCTCTGGTGTTGTCGAAGGGGAATGAGTTTCAAATTATATACAGTGAGCAAAGAGGACCGCATAAGTGGTCTTGCTGTGTGTGACTTAAGGGTAACTTGCTGTATTCTTCATATTTATTTTGCAAAATACTTCTCTGTTAGGGTCTGTTTTGATTAGTTTGGTTTTGATCAGAGCTTTGAATTCTTCAACTACAAATCTTGCACCAGCATCTAGTTGTTTAAATCGGTCCTACTTCTGTCTGCAACTGTTAAACTTTTTTTTTTTGGTGTATTTTTGTCACACTCACTCTACTCTATCTAGTTGCCTGGGCTTATAAAATGTAAAAAGGAGGATGTGTTGAACTACAATAGCAGTCAACCCTGACAGATTGGTAAGAGTATGGGATTTGGAGCATTTTGTCAAAGTCCACATACAGTCAGGTCCATAAGTATTTGGAGAGTGGCACAATTTTCTTAATTTTGGCTCTGTATGCTACTAAAACCATTTGAAATAAAGCAATCAAGATGTGACTGAAGCATAGACTTTCAGCTTTTATTCAAGGGGTTTAATAAAAATATTGTTTGAGCTGTCTAGAAAAACATACATTTTTATATTTGGTCCCATTATTTTTAGGGACTCAAAAGTATTTGGACAAACCAACATAAACATACATATAATGATCATTTTCAATAATTGGTTGAAAATCCTTTACAGTCGATGTGCCTGAAGTCTGGAACCCATGGCCATCTCCAAGTGCTGTGTTTCCTAGTGATATTTTGCTAGGCCTTTACTGCAGCTCTCTTCAGTTGCTGCTTCTTTGTTGGACTTTCTGCCATCAGTTTTGTCTTCAGCAGTGAAATGCGTGTCCAGTTGGGTTGAGGTCAGTTGATTGACTTGGCTTTTGAAGAATATTCCACTTCCTTGCTTTGAATTGCACTTGGTCTGTTTTCGCAGTATGGTTTGGCTCATTGTCCAGCTCTACTGTGAAGTGTCATCCTATCAGTTGACTGAATCTGAGCAGACAGTATAGCCGTGTACACTTCAGAATTCATCCTGCTACTTCTGCCTGCAGTCATATCATCAATAAACACCAGTGACTGACTTCCATACATGATCATGCCAAAATACTGCCTCCACCATGTTTCACTGATGATGGGGTATTCATCTTCTCCATACTCTTCTCTTTCCAAAATTCTGGTACATATTGATCTTAGTTTCCTTTATCCAAAGAAAATTCTTCCAGAACTGGACAGGCTTTTAAAAAATGTTTTCTGTCAAAGTCTAATCTGTCCTTCCTATGCTTGAGGTGTACCGGTGGTTTGAATCTTGTGGTAAACTCTCTGTCTTTACTTTCATGAAGTCTTCTCTTAGACTTTGCAATGATTGGTCTACCTCCCAGAGAGTGTTCTTGGTTTGAGTAAATGTTGTGAAGGGGTTCTTCTTCACCAAGGACAGAATTCCGCAATCATCTAACACAGTTGTCTTCTGTGGTTTTCCAGACCTTTTGGTGTTGCTGAGTAAACCAGTGTGTTCCTTCATTTTAAGAATGTACCAAATGTTTGATTTGACCACTCCTGGTGTTTGTGCTTTCTCTATAAATGGTTTGTTTTGTTTTCTCAGTCTAATGATGGACTGTTTTTCCTTGCATGGACAGCTCTTTGGACCTCATATTAAGAGTTAACAGCTGCAGCTTCCAAATGCAAATTCCACACTTGGAATCAATTCCAGACCTTCTACCTGCTTAATAGTTAATGAAGTAATAAGGAAACTGCTCACATCTGGCTATGGAACAGCTTGTTAGTCAAATGTGTAAACTTTTGAGCCCCTGGAAATGGGAGGGCTATGCAGAAAAATGGCTGTCATTCCCAAATGGCTCATACGATATTTTTGGTAAACCTCTTAAATTAAACCAGAAAGTCTACACTTCATTCACATAAGGATTGTTTTGTTTCAAATCCTTTTTGATGGCATACAGAGCCAAAATTATGAAAATTGCGTCACAAGACTGTGATAAGAGGTACATGGCGAAGTGTGATTTTTAAATTAATAATCGGGTCAAAGAGCATGCAAGCTCCAAACAGGAGTGGGTGTGCACATGTAGGAGCCCCTCTGGGGTTGTTTGGGGTGCTTGGCTGATTGTGCATTGACATGCAAATGCAAGCGGGTAAGTCAGGTGCCTCATTCACACCTCGGACTGACAGGAGGATAGCACCTGCATGCAATCTGATGGTATAAGAGGGGCCTGCATTGTAAGAAGGGAACTGAAGAAACAGAATCAGATTAGATGAGAACAATGGAAGACCGTGAGTAAGTAGCATCAGGTGCCTGAGCAGAGCCAATGAGAGAGAGAAGACAGATGAGGCAGAGTGGCGAGTAGCCACACAGAGGAGCCAATGTTTGGGCAAATCGTCCCTGTTGATTCATTGGAGGAGGACAGCTGATCCTGAGCAGTCTGGCAGGCACTGATGGAGACAGCCAAGACGAGGGTCGGTAAAGAGGACTGCAGCTGCTGAGTGAGCTGTGGGTGAGCTGGGGAGACAGAAAGGGAGTAATGCCGGGCTCAGATAAGGACCCGATGACTATGTTTTATACTGGTTTTACCTTTGGACTATTTATTTGTTTTTTTTAACTCACAGACAAACAGTTATTTAAATATTGCTTTTATTTTTTTATTTATTTTTTGCCTATTGTGTTTAGGCAGCATCTACCATCTAGTTTTTGCTTAATTAAAGCTTTTTTGTAATCATTGCTTTTTTTCTGTTTTGGATGTATTTTCATGATTCAGTTTTATTTATGTACTCTCTCTTTACTTAGCAAATGAAAGAATTAATTGTTTGTTTCTTGGGCCAGTAGTTTTATAGCTCCCCTTACCTTTAATTTATATTTGTAGACTTCAGGACTTATTAAAAGTTAAGCACAAGGCCTCCTTTTGATATTTCTGTTCTTTTTCTTGTTTTGAGTCCCATATCATTGAACTAACTGAATAACTTCTTTTTAAAGAGCTTTACAGATCAGAATGCAGATTATGCCAATCTAGCACATTTATAATGCCATATCTGAAAACTGCCACAAAAGCTTATTTATTTCAACTATGGTCAGCAGGGAAGTTCAAAATTCAATTGTATAATCTGAAACGGTTTTGACAGATTTCTAGAAAACTGTAAGTTGCCATTACTTTCTACTTTGATGCAAATAAAACAAAGAGCAAAGGACATAATCTGCTACTGTCTCGTCTGACTGAATAGTCTTAATAGGTCATGTCTGCTCTGCTAAACTTAGCAGACGTACTTTGAATCAAGGACCAGAACATGAAGTGTAGGCCAGGAAAAAGAAAATCCAGCCAACCTTTTGTTAAACCAAAACACAACCCCACATTGTAGTCAAAATAATGTTGGCAAAGAACTGAATGCCAGGAACAGGAATGTTGAAAAACAGAGTGCTAAGCATCAAAGGAATTATCTGAGATAAAGAGAAACCTTCATACTGTTGCACTGCTACATAACGACACTGTAACAATAGACATCACACAATGATGGCAGCCATCAAAAAATAAAATGGAGTCGGATAAAGAAGGGAATATATTTGAACAATGTTAAAATGAAGAAAGTGAAACAGAAAACTAACATTAGAATTGCATTCCATAGCCAAAAACAACTGAATACATAAATAATGAGTAAGAAATATACCTTCAAAAAGAAGTAAAAAAAATGTAAACGTAAAACTAATCACAACAAAGCCACTTTTTTCAACTAATAGCTTCTCAAGCTGCTTTGGAGCGACTATGGTGGCCGTGCTTTGGCTAACTGTCAATATTTTGAAGAGTGCTGACTTGGTTCTTGCCATAGAATGTTATCTATTTTGAGATCTCATGTTACGGCTTACCTGTTCTTTGGCACCTGTTTTATTTTGTTTTGATTTGTTTCTTAGATTGCTAGCTTTTTTTACTGTATTTTTGCCTTTTGCAATTTTTTTTTTGCTATTTTTGCTTGATTGTACTTCACTCTTGCTCTATCTAGATTCATCTTTTGGATGTTTGTTAGCTGTAAGCTTCCAAGCTTCCACTTCATCATTTATATCTGAGTACTGTTTGTTTGACCTCTGGTTATACCCATAATCTGGATGTGAAAAGATGTGGATGAAGAATTGAGGGTTATTATTTTAAAATTCATTTTCTTGCGCAATCAGTGATCCCATTAAGATATGGTTGTGCTCAATGTCAGTGGTTCCCTATTGATTGAAAATTATGTATAGGGGATTTATAGCAAATAAAGATTTTTTTAAATTTTATTTTACAATCAAAAATAATATTTTTAATTTATTGGCTTAGAAGCAAAATGCTATTAAATGAGAATGTGACGTAGTGACATGTTTGGTCAGCTATTCCTGAGTGCATGCAGAAGCACCTTCAATTAAAATATCAGAGTCTAGTGAAGTAAAGTATTTATTACCTCTGTAGAGGATTAGCTACATTATGTCTCCTCGTGCTGGTTTTTTTTTTTTCAATTTGCTCAAGTGTTATTTCTGCAAACAATTACAATGGTTATGCTCATCTCAGTCAAATAGATTAATATTTTTGTGTGAATTAAAATTAGGGCAGTAATGCAAATAGACTGTATATTTCAAGAGGTGTTACATTGAATATTTATTTTCCTTGCCTATTAACAGGCAAAAGCACATTAGCACTAACTACATTTTAACAGCTATTCAAACAATGAAGGATTTATTATAGAGGCAGATATGAAAATGGGTTACAGGTTAATTGCTGCAAGGCAGCTGATGAATAACATTGGAACTTTAAAATACTGGCAGGTCAGGTGGGGGCATTCTGCATGAAAGATAAAACTTTTATAGTTTACGACTAAGTTGGCAGGTAAATGGAATGCAGTGGTCATCATTACTGCAACTTGCTGAACTAAAAAGACCTCAAACACAAACACTAAATCGTAAATTGTGAATGGAGGGAAAATGACTAGTGCAATTAAAACCTGAAGATGTGGACACAGACCTGCTCAAGACGCTTCACTCAGCACAGGCAACGCAGCTCCTTAGAGGTCTGATTTGGAAGTGAACACGCTTAGACAGGAGAGGCAGTGAACGTGTCTGGGGACATTTTGACTGACTGAGCTCCTTATAAAAACAAGCCACCAGCAAAAATTATGAAAGCACTGAAACAGAAGGTAACATGGATACAAGAGCAAGGGATTATGCAGAAATATCTACAATACATGCCCTGAAGGCTTTAGGCTCTGCTTAAAACAAAAGAAAAAGATTAATTTGCATGTACAGAATTGTAATTTATATCTCTGTATTGTAATATATGATGCATCTAAAAACACTTCTTTCTAATATGCATATAGATAGATAGATAGATAGATAGATAGATAGATAGATAGATAGATAGATAGATAGATAGATAGATAGATAGATAGATAGATAGATAGATAGATAGATAGATAGATAGATTGTGTGACGGATGGCCTGGCCAGGGCGCCCCTTCACCACATCTGCCCGGGGGACAAGGCTGGGAAGCCCAGTACCTCCCCCTGGACACTAGATGGCAGCACCCCTGGGTTGCAGCAGTGCCTCTGACTCCCCCTGGGCTTCATGGGGGTTGGAGTTCTGTGCAGCTCTGTGGGGTTCCGCAGGCACCGCCAGGGGGTGCTGCAACAGGAGCTGCTGGCCCCTTTTGGGCGTTAGTTTCACCTAGCCCGGAAGTGCAGCCAGATGTCGGCAATCAACAAGCTGGAGCACTTCTGGGTACCCAACAAAAGGGAGCCAGCGACCACCACTCAGCAGCCAGAGTCAGGTGGAAGGAGGACAAAGCTTGCTGAGGAGGAGTGGTGGTGGAAAACAGAAGAAGAAAGTGCTTTTGTGTTGTTACTGTGCTTGGGACTGTGTTGTGGCTGGAGGGATTACGGGGAAGACATGCCCTCCAGCTGAAGAAAAATAAACAGTTTATTTTATTTTACCCGTGCCTCCCGTGTGAATCTGTGACAGGTCGGGCACTATATAGCATCATCTTACAACAGATAGATAGATAGATAGATAGATAGATAGATAGATAGATAGATAGATAGATAGATAGATAGATAGATAGATAGATAGATAGATAGATAGAACTGAAAAGGACAAGATTAGATTAATTTACACATCTGAATATTATAATGCAGTTTGTTCAAAAAAAAGTTTTTCTCTGAATATTGAAAAACTGATATGAGATAAAAATGAAAGACCCTGTATTGGGCGGCACGGTGGCGCAGTGGGTAGCGCTGCTGCCTCGCAGTTGGGAGACCTGGGGACCCGGGTTCGCTCCCCGGGTCCACCCTGCGTGGAGTTTGCATGTTCTCCCCGTGTCTGCGTGGGTTTCCTCCGGGCGCTCCGGTTTCCTCCCACAGTCCAAAGACATGCAGGTTAGGTGGATTGGCGTTTCTAAATTGGCCCTAGTGTGTGCTGGTGTGGGTGTGTTTGTGTGTGTCCTGCGGTGGGTTGGCACCCTGCCCGGGATTGGTTCCCTGCCTTGTGCCCTGTGTTGGCTGGGATTGGCTCCAGCAGACCCCCGTGACCCTGTGTTTGGATTCAGCGGGTTGGAAAATGGATGGATGGATGGATGGACCCTGTATTGTATACAAGTTGATAAAAATGAAAGGCATTGTACAGCGTCTATAAAAAGGATTCACCCCCTTGGATGTTTCACATTTTATTATTATACAACACCAAACTACAGTGCATTTCATTAAGATTTTTTAACATTGATCAATAGAATGAGACTCTTAAATGTCAAAGTGAAAACTGATGTCAACAAAATGGCCTAAATTAATGACAAATATAAAACACATTATTGATCACATAAGTATTCGGCCCCTGCAAATCAGTATTTAGTAGATGCACCTTCTTCTTTGTGAAACAGCTCAAGCTCTGTCAGGTTGCATGGGGATTAGAAGTGAACACCTTTTCTAAAGTCCAGCTGCAAATTTTCACTGAGTTTAGATCTGGACTCTGACTCAGCTACTCCAAGACATTCACATTGTTGTTTCAAAGCCATTTCTGTGCAGGTTTAGCTTTATGCTTGGGGTTCTGGTCTTGCTGGTAAACAAATCTGCCAAGGTGTAGGTTTCTTTCAGGCTGCATCAAGATTTCCCCCAGGATTTGTTGCATTTTGTTGCATTTCCTTTATCCTCTACCTTCACAAGACTTCCAGGGCTTTCTACAGAAACTAATCCCAACAGCATGATGTTGCCACCACCATGTGCCACAGTGATGATTGTGTGCTTTTCATATTGTGAAGTGTGTCATTTAGTCTGATGGCCAAAAATCTGAATTTTGATCTCACCAGACCACAGAACACTCTTTGAGTGCGCTTCAGAGGTTCCCATGTGTGATATTTTAACAACAGCTTTTTCTTTGTCACTTTCCCATAAAGCTGTGACTGGTGAAGAACCCGGGCACTGCATAGTCTTTCCAATCTTAGCCTCTGTACCTTGTATCCCTTTCAGAGTTCTCATTGGTCTCTTGGTGGCCTCCCTCACTAGTTTTCGTCTTGCAGGATCACTCAGTTTTGGTGGACGGCCTGCTCTAACAGATTTACAGCAGTGCCATACTCTTTCCATTTCTTAATGATTGATTTGATTAGACTCCAATGGATTTTCAGTGACTGTGGTGGGTTGGCACCCTGCCCAGGATTGGTTCCTGCCTCGTGCCCTGTGTTGGCTGGGATTGGCTCCAGCAGACCCCCGTGACCCTGTGTTCGGATTCAGCGGGTTGGAAAATGGATGGATGGATGGATGGATTTTCAGTGACTTGAATGTTTTTTGTCTTCATTCTGTGACTTGTGCTTTTCAATCACCTTTTCACAGACTTGCTTGGAGGGTTCATTTCACTATAAATTAGACTTTCAAGTTAAGCTGTATTTATACTGCAATCAGGTGAAATCCCCTGACACCTCTGACCACAGACAGATAATTTCCATTGAACCAATAAAATGGTGAAATTTCCAAGGATGAAAACTTTTTTATAGGTACTACATAATAGATTGATTGCTAGATGACAGTCCCCTGGAGTGCTGCAGTGCCACAGATTCCCACAGGGCACCCTCAGACTTGTAGTTCTGTTGGGTTTCGAGGGTGCTATCAGGGGGTGCTGCAGGGACTAGAGAGCCCTGCTTCAGCAGGCTCCTACGTTACCCAGAAGTGCTTCCGGACCAAGCCTACAGGACATTGGAAGTACTCCCAGGTATTAGATAAAAGAAGCCAGCTGCCATAGTTCTAGGAGCTTGCTGGAGGAGGAGTGGAGGAGGAAGTAGAGGCAAGAAAAGAGAGAAGAAGAAAAGAAAGTATTGTGTGCTTTATTTGTACTGTGCTGTGAAGGTGGAAAACAGTTTTGGAAGCGTTTCCCACAGAAATAAAAGCCTGTGTGTTGCTGGACTTGTGTCTTGTGTGTTGTGTCTGTCTGTGTCAGGTTTGGGGAGCTGCAGCCACAACAGAAAAAGATTCATTTGTATGTACAGAATTATAATTCATACCTAAATTTTGTAATATAATTTGTCTGAAACATGATTTTCTCTAATATGAAAGGTAGAGAGAGACTGATATGATAAAGATAAAAATGAAAGACCCTATAAAGTTCATACTTAGTTTTGTACACTGTATGGAATTGTTTCTTTTAAATAAAAGCACTGTTTGCTCTTTGTACCTTCCCCTTGTTTCACTTGGTGTCCTCATTGTCCAGATCATCCGGTTACATTACTGACAGTGTCAGGTATCAGGTTCAAGAGGCTCCCAAAAGTTAGAAGGGAGCATGGAGCAAGAACCTGCATTGTCACAAGGGCCATTAGGAACTGAGTAGCAGAGGAGCTAAGGACAAGAGCAAGATATGAAGTTATCCTGGAAATGCCGGAAGCAGGCAGTAAACATACAAAAGTCCACAAAAGACTAAGTGGAAAAACCCTTGCAGTACATGTGTATGATCTTATGTCTACTTGCTATGTATTGAGCAAAGAAAAATGGATTCTGGTACAATAGATAAAGAGTGAATTGATTTCAACATTTGTATTAAACAGTAACACTTTTCAGTAAATGCTGGGTGTTAAATGCATTGTCTGTTGTTTGTATTCTACTGTTGTCACTAGTTTATGGGAGACAAGCAAGTAAAGCTCTTTGTATTGTACACTTAAACTGAAATGTGTCTAATTACAGCATTACTAGTCCACATTGATCCACATAAGAACTGTGTAAGTTTACATTGCCACCATTTACTTTATGGCCATTGCATGTAAGGCTGTCACACTGTAGTTATTCCACACTGTAAATCCATAACTTTAAAGTCTAGCAAACATGTGCATCCATTGTCAGGGTTTCACTTTTTAGGCAGGGATTGCAAAGGGCATAAAACACTTTACACTGAGTCCTGCTGAACAGATTACTCTACACATAAAAACTTTGAATAATAAAAAAACTTTCTTATGTTTATTTCAAAATTTCATTCAGGAAATTTGGCAATATATTGTTGCTTAGCGCCATAAGTTTTATCAGCAAGATCAGCGGGACATTCTAAAATGCTGTGTTGAGCTCCAGTGATATTCTCGTCACTTCCATCTGTCACAGATTATGACGATGATGTGGAAGGAGCATTGTTGTTAGTGTTAGTCAGTTCAGCATTCAACAGAGGAACACAGTAAGAACGAGCATTCTTGTGAGCATGTCTGCTTTGTAAATGTGTCAAATATCCATCTGTCATGGTTTCCTTAATATTACTGAATGACTTGAATACAAATAGTTCTGGCATAAACGTAACTATGCAGCTTTAATCAATGGATGTGTTGGATTAGATTTCTAAGTGTATGATGCAGTTTGTTGAATGTTAGATGCTGATTTACCATATATATTGGAATAAAGTTTAGAAGTGGTTACAAGTGTTTATGGTCTGAGATCGATCACTCGAGTCATTCTGATGCAACACTAAACAGCCACACAGTGAGATACGTTATGTTATATGACAAGAGCATTTTTGAAAACATGACATTAGAAAATAAATTTATCATTACTACAATATTACATATGTACATCTCATTGACAAATGTTGCACCCCTCTTGCCCATTCCAACCCCTGCCTATGAGTGCATTATATTTTACAAAATATAATTCAATGTTTAAGAGTTCAATTGGCATGAAAATTAAATGACATTGTTAAGCTCTGACTTTCTACTAACATTGAGAGTCACAGTTTAGCTACTTCAGTTAATTGCATTACACAGATATTATTATGAAACACCTTAAGAATAAATATTTAGCAACATTTTAATATAAAATGCTAAACAAATGACTACTATACCTTGTAAGTAATTAAGTAGGCTGTGTCGATTGTTTTGAAATCCATCTTGGTGTCCAGCCAAATGCAAAATGAGAAGTCTTAGGAAGACAAAGTAACCAAGCTATTGAAAAAGAAGAGTGAAGATACACAGTATGGCTCTGTGGGACCGAAGCCCAATGGAGCTGCAAATCAGATTGCTCCCTAACAAGAATGAACCTTCAGCAGAAGTGACATTGGCAAAGGCTTCTTTGATCATTAATCAGGAGGCATGAAGCACTCCTGGAAAACCAGCTTTTTCTTCTCTAATTTACAACACTTCACTGTCTTATACTAGATGACCCTGGGAAATGTTCTGTTGCTCCCTCCTTTTTGTGCTGCCGTTCTTGCACAAATTAGAAATGGGGGCTCACAGGTTTCCCCTTTCTAGGAAGTGTTTATCTCAGGAGCACCAAAGAGGGCCGCCTGCTTATCCTAAGTGATGGATGTCCTGATATTCTAAGGGGACACTCCTTGAGTCTCTTTTCCTCCCACCAGTGAACTATTCCTCCCTGTCTTGCAGCTTCAAAGCTGACTGATGAATTATGAAACTCAACCTTTTCCACCTCTACCTAGAGATGACAGATGACATGGTACATCCTATGGCTGCAATACTGTTAGTACTTTCTGGCAGTTGTGGCCTACATGGCACCCCCTCAATTAGCATGGTGGATTACTGGGTAGTATTACCACCTCAGAGCAAAGCTTGATTCTTGGCAAGGGGGACTTTTATGGGATGTTTGCATGTTCAGTGAGTTTAGATGGGAGACCACCAAACAGTCTAGTTCACTCCCACAATCCTAAGAGGTTAAACTGTGACTTCAGACTTCAGGGTTAGCCTGACATGAGTGTGCTGTGCAATGGACTACTGTCTCATCCAGCCATGTATCCATTGTGGCGGATGGTTGGGCCCCTTACCCTGCTGGGATGCCTATATGATGGAAGGACCAGGGGAGAGGACATGTTCATGGCAATACCTCCCCCGGAACATGAGAGGGCAACCACTCTGGATTGCATCAGGGCCACAGCTGGGAGCTTGGAAGCTCAACCCTGCTGAGGCCTATGACCACCGCCACACTCAGAAATGATGCCAGAAGAGGATCCGGGTGCACCTGGAGCATTTCAGGGTGCCCATGCAGCACTTCCACCACACCCAGGAGTGCTGTCGGAAGAGGATCACAGAGCGCCTGGAGTACTTCTGGGTGCACTATAAAGGAGGCCGCCTCACTTTGTTCGAGGACCCAGAGTCGGGAGGTGGACGACAAAGCTTGCTGGGAGAGGAGTGGAGGCAGCAGAGAAGAGAAAGAGAGAGAAGAAGAAAAAGATTTGGGTGCTGTTGTGCTTGAACTGTGTAGTATCGTTGGGAAATGGGGGACGGCATTTACCATGAGAAGAAAGATAAATAAAGTGCATGGTGTTTGCACTTGTGTGTCTCTGTGCCTGTCTGTGTCTGGGTTTGGGGAGTTGTATGTCCCCACCACGCTTCCACATCATCAATGCCTGATGTCCCTCAACTTAGAGCAGCAAATGCACACATTGAAAAGAGAGCTGTATGTACTGTATGTACGATCTTAGGCCTCCTTGCTATGACAGAGAAATGACCTGAGAGGCTGATTTTAAAAAATCAGCAGTGCACATCCTTTACAATGAAAGCCAATAATGTATATTACAATAACCCCAGAACATGTCACTTTTTATGAAAAGTAAAAATTAGCCTTCACATAGACAAATTGATACTTGTTAAGAAGCAATTATGAGGTACAAAGTTAGGATTACATAAATCACTGAATCAGAGCAGCACACTTACAAACAAGGCATATTTACTGTAATGTCTAATTCTGGCCTCCAAAAGAGCTGCATAAATTCCCTGCTAAACCCTAACTGCTCAATCTTAGTTATTACATTGGTAAGCAGCCTCAGAAATGTTTATTTCTGAATTAATTAAACTATATTCAAGATACCGTGAGCTTTTTGGATTTATAGTAATTTTTTGACTGAAATTAACACATTACTGTACTAAAAAGTTGCCTATAGCGAGAAGATCCTATACAGAAAATAAATACAATAAATCCAAAATTATTACTACTGTATGCTAGTGCCATCTTGTGGCCAAAAAAGGTAGTAGACTGATTAGTAATCTTGATTTACTGCTCTCCATTTTACATTTTTACAACTTTCATAACATTCGTCCATCTATACTCAAACCGGCTTAATCTAATTATATGCTCATGGTGTACTGAAGCCTATCTTAATAATAACAAGGGGAATACATTTTATAGCTGTTACTTTAGATGCAATAAAAAAGAAAGCAATAGAATTCACTTTCCCATATGTCTAAGTCATAAGTTCTTAATCAGTTTCATAATGATAGCCCCCACCATACCTTTAATATCTTGATTTCATCAGTGCCCAGGAATGGCTTTTCTGCAGTGCTGCTGCAAACCCAGTAGAGAACGGTCTCCGCCGCACAGAGGAGAACAAGCAGCTGCTCTGGGCTTATTGGTGCATGATCCAGAGACAGTGCAAGAATGTCCAAAGCCTCTTTAAAAGACATACACAGAATAGAAGAAATGAGTACACTTCTTAGCCTAAAATCAGATTAAGTACATTTGTGGGTTTTTTTTTTTTTTTTTGCAGTGGTACGTAAATCAACTTTGAATAATATGATTTTTAGGACTTGAAGTGAAATTGGACGGTGCAACTAATGGACACTAGAGGAAAGGCAAATAGGGAAATTCCAAAGATGTCTGATCTTCATGGTACAGAGAGAGAGAGGGAGGGGGAGAGATGATGATGGAAGGCTGAGAGAGATGTTAAAAGACTTTCATTTCAATTAAGGGTAGCTCCCAGTCCCTGGGTGGGAAAGCACAGATCAGGCTGCCACTTTACAAGGTCAAGCAGTGGAGACATGACAATGTTAGGGAGCCTCAAGCTTTAGGGCTGCAGAAACACCAGGGGCTGCTAGAGTGAGACAGAGGATGAGTTCTAGTGTGGTGTGGTGTCCATTCATATCAGAAGTGACCCCAGGAGAGGTTTTAAAACTGTTGTTAGCCCAGAGGCCCACGAGAGATGGGGAATGGGTTCAAGAAGAGGCCAGAGCACAGACAGAAAAAGAGCAAAATTCAAACAATGAGAATGGAAGTGCTTGGAACTGTACTGGTGGGTAGTGATTAAAATAATAATTCATTACATTTATATTGCGCTTTTCTCAGTACTCAAAGCGCTATCCACACAGGGAGGAACCGGGAAGCGAACCCACAATCTTCCACAGTCTCCTTACTGCAAAGCAGCAGCGTTACCACTGCGCCACCTGTGAGGACATGAGTGATACGATTCGAGGAAAACTGCATTTGGAGCAAAAGTCAGTGATTTACTCTACAAAATATTCTGCAAAATAAATTGTGTTTCATTGCCAGTGAAATTCATACCATTCAACCAAGAATTAAGGCACCTAGATCCTGTCTCAAAGTGTTTACATGCATTACTTCATTACTTTGTCGTGCGTCTGCTTGTCATTTAGAATAGAAACAAGCATCTCTAGTGCATTAGGCAGCAACAGAAAAGAACACCGGTAAACACAAGTAAACAAGGCTTTAAGAAGTAATATTCCTTATTTTCCATTCAATTAAAAAAAAACAAAAAACTTTAAAATCCTAAAAACACTTTTATGAGTATGGCATTTTGCATTTGGCAAAAAAAAAAAATTTGTTTAATTTTTATGAAACTTTGATTCACTGTTGTAAACAACATTATCTGTATTCTTGACCTAAAACTTCATCTAATCTTTAATGACGTAATAGTAATACATACTGTACAAAGTATTGATTAAATAAATGCCACACGAAATCTTTCTTTTAATACATCCACTGAGCTCAGTGATCCTACATTCCTACATGATCAGTGTAACATCATAGATTCTGATTCAGAAGAAGACTTACATCCATGTGGCAAAGTTCGACTGCATTAAGAAAAAAGGTATTGATAAAAAAAGGTTCCAGAGTTTTACAAAAACAAGAGCTTTTACTACCAGTGTACCATCTGAAGATGGAATGAACAAAAACTTGCATCCGGCTCTAGGGCCATGTAAATAGAAGGTGTTTTAGCATCTGCTTCTAGGAACAGCCGTCCTGTTTCCCTGCACCTTCTCATCTGCTCCTTTATTCTGTGTTGGTCAGCTTCCTTCTGCAAGTAAACCTTTACCCCAATTTCCACATTAAATAAACCTCAGGTGTTCCACTTCTGGTCCATGACAGAGTTATGTTCATTTTCAGGGGTGGATCTTCAAAGAACTAGGAACTCCAGGCCTCAGTGGCCCTCTTTATAGCCCAACATCACTGATCGCCAAAACAGGCTTATTGGCACAAGCATCCATGACTTCTGGTGGGCTAGCTAATCTCTCCAATTATCAGTAGTTCCCCATTATTCTGCTTCTGCAACCTAGAGTTGTATTGAATTAAGTGTTGGAACAATCCACTCTTTTGGGAGTTTACACAACTGTTCTCCTAGTCCTCCATTAGACAAACGTGACACATCAAGTTGACCTTATCATTGATTGCTGCTTTGTGTTCTACCTTTTCCAAGTGTATATTACCCATTGAGAACATAACCTCCTTACACCATTTATATATTTCCTATCTCACTTACCCTTTCAGGGAGCCAGATGTCTATCTGTGCAGCATTGAGCATACATGGAGGACAAGTTCTGGAAGAGGTATCAGTCCATAAATGGCACATATTTTTTTCCTTTTAATACCAAAGAGTCTTCTTTAGACATCATAATGATGGGTGTCTCTTGGAACATGTTCATTGTACATCTCATTCCACATTTTCTATCACCAACAAATCTACAGTACACTTTTATCCATATTGTAAAGTGCTATGTAAGCAGAACTTTTCTTCTTCTAGTTCATTATAATGGCAACACGTATTGATTGACTACATGAATATCTAAAACCCAGAGGTGAGAGATAAAGATCTTGTCAATCACCTGTAGACTACTCTTCAATGACCTCATTCACACTTTCTGACTTGTCACCTGCAAACTTCACACTGGTTGCTCCTCTGTTCATCATCAGGCTTTTCATCCACATCAACTCTTCTTTTCTATGCATTCTTCTTAAATTCCTTCTCATGTTTCACTATTGGTAGAGGATCACTGTTACATGTTAGCTTCCATTGTCTCATGTTGGACACCACTTCCTACACTATCTTAAACCGGCAACAATTCAGAACACATTTCTGGAAAAGCCCCCACCTTAACTTCATCTTTGCATTTCACTTTCCCCAATCACTGCTCACATTACCATTCAACCTTCTGAAAATATTGACTTTAGTGCAGACCTTAACTTTTCATTGTCACATGACTTTTTAATGGCCTATTCTCTTGCCTGGGTGGAACAGGGTCGTGACTCAATTGCAAAAATGTTGGACTCTGGAATGGTATCAGCCTTAAAAACTCTCCTCCAAAATGAAAGTACAATATGGTTATAAGATACCCTATTTCTTGAAATTGTTGCTTTAAATAAAATGAATCTTACATTATACGTTTAATAGAATGAATCTTTCATTATTTGTTTCCCTTTTAACCAACAGCAGAAAATTAACACTCACCTTCTTGTATTCTGCCTCTACATAATGCCAGCAACAGCAGCTCTGTCCATGCTAGAGGAAGGTCAACGTGCTCTCCAACACCAAGTGTACTAAGACCAGCTCTGCGCTATAAAACAATAAGAATCTTAGCAATCAAATAATATACAAAGTATAAAATGCAATTTTAGACAATTTCTAGCCTTTGTGCTGTTTGAAATGTAGTAATTAACACATAAAAACTTTTTTATTATGTTTATGTTTTATTGTGTTATCGGATCACCTATGCATTGCACCTAAAACAAATGGCACTAACTAGCCTTTCAGATTCTTTTCTAGATGAGGAATAGGAAGTAATGTCAAAATAAGCTATATACTTGTTACCAGTAATCTGTTAACTATCTCAATGTCCGTGCTGCTCCCTGAGGTTTCAGCCTTGGAACCTCCATGGCAGGCAGATCACGGACTGGACTCTCTTTACTTTCAAATGTTTAATTCAACCCAGTTTACTACCAATAGAGGGCTTCATAAGAGCATCCTCTTGTGCCCTTAAGGGACTGCATTTAGAAAAGGAATGAACAATTTACCTTCTCAGCTCATTA